>NW_026026690.1:142775-260436 GCF_019186545.1 Solanum stenotomum
AAAAAGAGTACTCAGATATGTCAAAGGCACAATGGACTATGGAGTCAAATTTAGCAAATGCCAGAATTTTAAACTTCAAGGATTTTCTGACAGTGATTGGGGTGGTTCCGCTGAAGATATGAAAAGTACTTCAGGGTACTGTTTTATTTTTGGCACTGGATGCTTTTCTTGGTGTTCGAAAAAACAAGAGATTGTTGCTCAATCAACTGCAGAGGCAGAATTCATTGCTGCTACAACTGCGGTCAATCAAGCTTTATGGATAAAGAAAATCTTTTGCGATCTTGGGTTGGAGATGAAGGAAAGCACTGAGATATTTGTAGACAACCAAACTGCCATTGCTATTTCTCACAACCCAATTATTCATAGAAAGACCAAGCATTTCAATGTGAAGCTATATTTTCTTAGAGAAGTGCAATAGGATAGTTTAATGAATCTGGTATATTGCAGAACAGAAGAGCAGCTGGCTGATATATTTACAAAATCTCTTCCGGCAAGCAAATTTGAGTTCTTGAGAAAGGAACTTGAAATTTGCAGCTCTTGATGCAAGGAGGAGTGTTGAAATCTGCCTCATGAGCTGTTACTTGATGTTGAGTTGGCATAATGACATGGCTGCTGATGTGTTTTCTGTTTTCAGAAGATAGATATTTTTTGTTTGTCTTTCAGTTGTGAGTTTCCTAGTCTTTAGGCATGTAGAGTCGTTGGTAGACTTAGTGCCTAGTTAATAGGAAGATTCTGTTTTTCAATTACTACATTATTTACTGCAGATTGTTAGGAGTTCCTTCTATTTAAATATTTTGTTCTTTCAGCTTAATAAAATATCTCTTTTTCTTCTTCTGTCGTATGTTTTTCTTTAGTTGTTAACACCAATAGTTTCAAATACTATACATTCTAAATTTAATATGAGGATATATTCAATGAATTTTTTTAGATAAATATATTATTTGAGCAAAAGTTGTTGAATTCCGTCGAACCAATAATTGAGCTTCTACCTCCTTTTGATTATATTTAGCATGCTCTATGCATATATACGTCGTTTAAATTTTTTTTAAAAAATATATACTCTCTCCGTAATTCAAAGTGTCTATTTTCCTTTCTAACATCTCTTCAATACATGAATAATTCGCTTCGTGACAAACCACCAAACAAACTTTAAGATCGAGTATTCTCTTGTGAGGAAACAAAGTCAAAATTATGTTATTCATCATTCACAAATCACAACATACTGTATTAGAATTCATCCGAATTTATATATTTTTTAAAATCAAACAATTTTAGCAGTCTTGAACAACCAAAATTGTGGGTAAAAACATATAAAGATTTAGCAGAATCTCCAAATTTTTAGTTATCGATTGATTTGTCATGTCTTGCCACTTTGCTAGTCAAATTTTGCATCCGGATAGGAATGGAAGATTCTAGAGTTGTGGAGAGGCTTATGAAGAACTCTAGAACCCCTTAGATTTTTCAAGAAGGCTATAAGATCCTAGAATATATAGAGAATTCTAGAGAGGGACCAAAATGTAAATACTTTAAGAAATTGTAAAGTAATTTTAAATTGCACTTTAGCCCTTAAATTGTAGTATAAATAGATGAGACATTCATTTGCAAGAAATCCAAGAAAGTTGTAAGCAATCTTCCAAGCAATATAAAGCCTTCTTCCAAAGCTTTCCAAATCTTTTTAAGTCTTTCTTTGCATTCTCTTAGCGGTCTAGCTTCAAATGGCTTACTTGAGCTTACAAGATCGTGAAAGATTCGTGAGTAAGTTGTCAAGTGCCGCACAAAACATTACTGAGACACTAAGTCCGTGACAGATTGCTCCTAAAAAAATTGATAAGAATAAGAATTATAAAACAACTTCTCAAATATTTTAAAAGCTGCTCTTAACCTTTTGTCCCCATATACGCCGTTTGTTTTTATTGTCATACACCGTTGAATTTTTCTTAATCACCGTACGAAACGGTATTTATTACTGCTAAGTAAATTATCCCACACCAACAGCTATATAAAAGAGTAAACCTTTCCTTTATAACTTCACTAGATTCAATTATATTCACTGAGCCTTGTCACAGAGGTTTGTGACCCGAGTGGGGTAATAAGGTGATGGACCTTTCATGGCGCAACCTCGACTGTTGATGGGGTTTGGACTCTTTCTCATAGTCCAAGATCGATCAATGTTGGCTAGCCATTGATTAAACTATCAATCTTTTTATTATTCACGACTTTTTTAATTACCTCTTTTAATTTTTTTGACGTACTCTACTGTACATTTGACAACTTATCATACCTCATCATCAGTGACATTTTATCATACACAAAACAAAAGGTTTCAAAAAATTTAGATACTAAATTTTTAAAATGATGTTTTAAACATCAGTGATTAGATTCTAAATTTAATATGAGAATATATTCAATGAAATTTTCTAGATAAATATATTATTTGAACAAAAATTATTAAATTCGGCTGAACCCCTAATTTATATTTTTTTTAAAAAAGCAAACCATTTTAACAGTGTTGAACAACTAAAATTGTGGGTGAAAAAACATTATAATCTTATAAAGATTTAGCAGAATCTTCAAATTTTTAGTTATTGATTGATTGCTCCTAAAAAAATTGATAAGAATAAGATTTATAAAACAGTTCCTCAAATATGTTAAAAGCTGCTTTTGTCCTCATAAACGCCGTTTGTTTTTGTTGTTATACACCGCTGGATTTTTTTTAATCACACGAAACAATATTATTTATTACTACTAAGTAAATTATCCCACACCGGCAACTAAAAAAGTAAAACTTTCCTTTATAACTTCACTATATTGAATTATATTCACCGAGCCTTGTCACGGAGGTTTATGACCCAAGTGGGGTAATAAGGTGACCCAAGTGGGGTAATAAGGTAATGGACCTTTCATAGCGCAGCCTCGACTGTTGATGGGGTTTGCACTCTTCCTCATAGTCCAAGATCGATCAATGTTGGCTAGCCATTGATTAAGCTATCAATCTTTTTATTATTCGCGACTTTTTTAATCATTTTTTAAAAATTCTTTTGACCTACAAGACTCCACCATTGACAACTTATCGTAACTTTTCTCAAATTTAAGGAAAATGACTTCCTTAAAAAAAATGGTAAGAAAAATCTAAGGAAAAATATTTTCATGTTTGGTTGACTTAAATGCTTTGAAAAATATTTTCTAAATCAACTTTCATTTCTCAAATTTAAGGAAAATGAATTCCCTTGAAAAAATGATAAGAAGAACAATTTCCAAAATCAT
This sequence comes from Solanum stenotomum, assembly GCF_019186545.1. NCBI lineage: Eukaryota > Viridiplantae > Streptophyta > Magnoliopsida > Solanales > Solanaceae > Solanum > Solanum stenotomum. The sequence goes on from NW_026026690.1 coordinate 146,040, forward strand.
TTTGAATCTCACCAACCATACATTAGAAAATATTTTTCACTCACAACCAAGCATTAAAAAATAAGTTAGAAACTTACTTATTTTTCAAAAAAATATTTTCTTGGAAAAAATTTTCATACAAAAAATAGCGTGTTAATTCCAGCGCAAGTGTAGTCAATCGTACTATATTATCTATAAATAACATAGACCATATCACCTCATCCTAATGTAACCCCTGCACAATCTTATCTTGTGTCTTGAATTAGCGGTAGAAGTCCATAATTAATTGTCTTTAGTGGCGGATCCGAAATTTCCATTAAGAGGGTTTGAAAAAAAGAGTAGAGCTTAAGATTTGAAATTGGAACCTCTACGTGAGTTTTGAATCCTTCAACCACTAAGCCAACCTCTAATTTTACATTCAAGAGGTTCAAAATCAATATATAGACATAAAAGTTATTAAAAATACCTTATATATAAAATGTAATATTTTTCCGATGGTGTTCATGAATCCCTTACTATCTCTAGGTGCGCCCCTGATTGCCTTGGTTTATGCCATGGGTACGCCTCTAGTTTCCGAGCACCTTTATAGAACATTTCTTGAAACTTTATCATAATCTTTTTTCAAATCAAACACCATATATAAATCTCTCTCCTATATATATCGATCCCCACCATTTTCCAAGTGACTTCTATATTAAAATGTTCCAACATAAATCTAAATTTGCTCATGAAAATAGACACTCTTCCTCACTATCATCTCCATCTTTGCCAAGCTTTTATTGCGTGGCTTAACAACCTGATTCTTATCACCCTTTTAATTGTATTATGTAGGAAGCTAAAAGGCACAAAGTTTAGTTTTCTCCCCTTCATTTTCATTTAAAGTTATTTGTAATTTGTAAACATGAAATAAACTCTTGTGTAGAGAAAATAGGATTATACATTTTGCAACNGCGTTATTTTTCCTAATACACTCTACCAAACGACCCCTTAAATTTTTTAAACGATGTTTTAGTGATTAGATTCTAAATTTAATATGAGGATATATTCGATGAAATTTTCTAGATAAATATATTATTTGAACAAAAATTATTAAATTCGGCCGAACCCCTAATTTATATTTTTAAAAAAGCAAACCATTTTAGCAGTCTTGGATAGCCAAAATTGTGGGTGAAAAAACATTATAATCTTATAAAAATTTAGCAGAATCTCCAAATTTTTAGTTATTGATTGATTGCTCCTAAAAAAATTGATAAGAATAAGATTTATAAAACAACTCCTCAAATATGTTAAAAGCTGCTTTTGTCCTCATAAACGCCGTTTGTTTTTGTTGTTATACACCGTTGGATTTTTCTTAATCACCGTACGAAATGGTGTTATTACTACTAAGTAAATTATCTCACACCGACAACTAAAAAAGTAAAACTTTTCTTTATAACTTCACTAGATTCAATTATATTCACCGAGCCTTGTCACGGAGTTTGTGACCCAAGTGGAGTAATAAGGTGACCCAAGTGGGGTAATAAGGTGATGGACCTTTCATGGCGCAACCTCGACTGTTGATGGGGTTTGGATTCTTCCTTGTAGTCCAACATCGATCAATGTTGGTTAGCCATTGATTAAGCTATCAATCTTTTTATTATTCGCGACTTTTTTAATCATCTTTTTAAAATTCTTCTGACCTACAAGACTCCACCATTGACAACTTATTGTAACTTTTCTCAAATTTAATGAAAATGACTTCCCTTGAATAAAAAGGGTAAGAAAAATTTAAGGAAAAATATTTTCATGTTTGGTTGACTTAAATGTTTTGAAAAATATTTTCTAAATCGACTTACTTTTCTCAAATTTACGGAAAATGACTTCCCTTAAAAAAATGGTAAGAAAAACAAATTCCAAAATCATTTTGAATCTCACCAACCATACATTAAAAAATATTTTCCACTCACAATCAAGCATTAGAAAATAAGTTAGAAACTTACTTATTTTTCAAAAAAATATTTTATTGGAAAATTTTTTCATACAAAAAATAGCGCGTTAATTCCAGTGCAAGTTTAGTCAATCGTACTATATTATCTATAAATAACATAGACCATATCACCTCATCCTAATGTAACCCCTGCACAATCATATCTTGTGTCTTGAATTAGCGGTAAAAGTCCATAATTAATTGTCTTTAGTGGCGGATCCGAAATTTCCATTAAGAGGGTTCGAAAAAAAGAGTAGAGCTTAAGATTTGAAATTAGTACCTCTACGTGAGTTTTGAATCCTTCAACCACTAACCCAACCTCTAATTTTACATTCAAGAGGTTCAAAATCAATATACAAACATAAAAGTTATTAAAAACACCTTATATATAAAATGTAATATTTTTCCGATGGTGTTCATGAATCCCTTACTATCTCTAGGTCAGAGGCGTATTCAGGATTTATAGATAATGGGTGCACTATTACAAAAAGGTGGATCTAAGACATAAATTTGATCGGTTAGATTCTTTTTACTGAACCATTAAAATTTTAAAATCATAGGTTCAAAATTAACTTTTATTTATCCAAACCAGTTACAAAATCTTAGAAAGAAAACTAAAACAAGATAGATAAAAGATTCAAATTTCTAACCTCACCTAGAGAGGTGCACCCAACCATCATCGTATTACATTATATATTACTTCGAGTCTGGATTCACGCATCTATATTTATATATATTTTAAAAAAATATAACACTACTATATATGATTTCGGGAAGGGACCATGGATTCACGTGAACCCGGTGACCCCCTCTTGTATACGCCCCTGCTCTAGGTCCGCCCCTGATTGCCTTGGTTTATGCCATGGGTACGCCTCTAGTTTCCGAGCACCTTTATAGAACATTTCTTGAAACTTTATCATAATCTTTTTTCAAATCAAACACCATATATAAATCTCTCTCCTATATATATCGATCCCCACCATTTTCCAAGTGACTTCTATATTAAAATGTTCCAACATAAATCTAAATTTGCTCATGAAAATAGACACTCTTCCTCACTATCATCTCCATCTTTGCCAAACTTTTATTACGTGGCTTAACAACCTGATTCTCATCACCCTTTTAATTGTATTATGTAGGAAGCTAAAAGGCACAAAGTTTAGTTTTCTCCCCTTCATTTTCATTTAAAGTTATTTGTAATTTGTAAACATGAAATAAACTCTTGTGTAGAGAAAATAGGATTATACATTTTGCAACAACAAAAAAGAAGAAGTATACGTGCTAAGTGGAAATTCATCTTTAATCTCATATAAATAAAATTCGAACGAATAGAAAAAATCAAGGTATTCAATTACTATTTTGTGCATTACTTCCCAATATTATAGTAAATGTAGCCCACAGGCCACATATACAAATAAATATAAGAAGTTAAAGATCCCTTTTCTTCTTATTTCTCAAAAAATAATATTCTTACACAAAATAATATTAAACCCAAAGTATTTATATGTACTAGTACTCATTCAATTATATATATATTTTAACTATTTCATCTTTTACTAAACATAAAATAATCGACTTATAATTTATACACATTTAATTATATAAAATTGTAAATCAATAACCAAATATCATATAAAATACTATGATAAATGAATAATTCGTTTCTTGACTAACCACCAAACGACCTCTATTAGACTATTCTCTTGTTATGAAAACACAGTCAAAATTATTTTATTCATCATTCACAAATAAATTGTATTAAATTCAACCTAAATTTAATGAAAACAAACAGCCAAATTGTTAGTTAAAAAACATGAGAATCAAATAAAGATTTAGCGGAATGTGTAGCTATCTCCAAATTTAATTATCGATAAGAATACGATTTAAAATGGCTCCTCAAATCTACTAAAAGCTGCTTTTAAAATTTGATCCTATTAAACGTCTTTTTATTTGGATTTTTCGCTATGTGTCGGATATTGAAATTCGATTATTTTAAATTAGTGTTATGTAAAGCTTTATTCGGGAAAAAACATTCTCTACTAACAATATTTTTATACACTGGCTTGAATTTAAAATTTTTAATTAAGATAAAAACATCTTCATCTATTGTACCACATCCTTCACATCCTTCACAGTGACATTTTTTATTTTAATTTTATTGTCGTACACCGTACGAACGACACCGTTTCTGTTTTTCATGACATAAACGTTTTCAGCCGTGGCCACGTGGAACAGTAATGGAGTTGTTGTTGTCAACTTGGTCCCAAAAACCGTACTACTTCGCCACGTGGTTATGGGACCCATGAAAAAGATTCTCATTAAAAGTTTTAAAGTGGAGTATTTGTTTCTAATTAATTAAAATAATAATAATAATAATTGTGATCTTTATTTTATTTCCTTTTTTTGGGTTAGTTTCCGGAAGTATTGTCACCTTCTACATTGCACTATATTTTACCTCTTTTTAATTTGTTTATTTTAAGAAATAAATGTCATTTAAAAAAAATTAAAATTCTTCTTTTATAATTATATAAATGGTTAAACGGAATTTAAATCTCTTTTTTTTAATGTTAAGTCAAACACGAAATTGAGATACGGAGAATAATATTTTAGCTAATTTCATGAAAGTACTTTTCAATTTCACTAAAGTTTCTCATTTTAATTTTTTTTTTACGTTAAATCAAACAGTTTCACAAAATTGAGATACAGAGAATAATATTTTAACTAATTTCATGAAAGTACCTTTTTTTTCTGGTTTTTTGTCCGGTGTCTGGAGCCCATATTGGAGCTCTGACTATATCCGGATCGCACTCTGCAGGGCCCATTCGGGGGTGGCGCTCCCAACAAGATTTTCTCCATACCCAGAACTCAAACCCGAGATATCTGATTAAGGGTGAAACACCCCTACCAGTGCATCACAACCCATATTGATCATGAAAGTACTTTCCAATTTCACTAAAGTTTGTCTTTCTTCGAATTATATGAAAAGTTGAACAATATTGCTAGCATGCACCATGTGGACAGGGTGGATGTAAGGTAAAGGTTGAAAACTTGAATCGAATCCGATATTTTTTTAGTGGGACTTTTTGTATGTGTATGTAAAATTATTAAAAAATTAATAAATAGTGAATTCATAGTTTTTGACATGTTTTTGATTGAATTATTTAAAAGTCGAATTATAAAAGTAGCATGCAACGTACCATCCATTAACTCAATTACATATATCGGTTTTTTAAAAATAAATAGAACTTTCATTAATAACTAATGAATTTTGAATTTATAATTTTTAAAATACAATAAATATTCAATGATACATCAAGGTCAAATTAAACCATCAAACTAACTTTGCTTATGAATGTATGCAAATAATATAAAATAAAATAATATATATATATAAATTATTTTTATAAGAATTCATGCAAGTAATATTTAATTTATCACACACATAAAAAAATGTTTTTAATTGGACTATTTTAAAGTTGAACTATTAATTATAAGTGCATGATCCATGTGTTATAATACATGTTAAAAGAAGTCAAAGAAAGAAATCATCTGGATTTTTGCACAAAAAAGTCATTAAATATTAGACTTTGAATTTATATTGCCACGTAAATAAAATAGTATACTCCTCTTACAATTAAATATTAAACAAACTGAATATTCTACTAATTTAATTATTAGATTAGTTCTACAAGACTACAACTAACAATATTTATTCAAATGTAACAACTTGTGCTGATTAACTAACAAAATTTACTGATGTTAATATTAATAACTAATAAGGGTGGTTGGATACAATTGAATAAAGTAGGTAATAATTAAGCAGAGTGGGACAAACATAATTAAAGATTTACGTTATCATTTGCCAGAAGATAACAAATTTAAGAAATCATTATGTTATTAAAACACTGGATCACAATTTAATATTTTGTCTATATATTAAATTATATATGAGACTTTGAATTTAACAATATATTAAGCAAATATATTTTTATATTATATTTAAAGCAATAATTATTTTCGGATATCTTTTTAATATTAAAACTACTCTTATTTTAGAACGGCTGGAATGCTTTTTAAAAACAATATTTCCAAGGTAAATGTTTTCCTCTTTTAAGGAAAAAGAAACGATTTTTAATGAAAGTCATTTTTCATCTATCCTGAACACAAATGAAAAAAAAAAACAATCCAAAATATATTATTTTGCTAGTTTTGACTTGATATAATGTTTAAAAAAAAGAATTTTAAAACTTGCAATTTATAATAATTCTTGGATATTTGTGTGGTTGAGATTCATTTTATTAAGAATAAAAGAGGAATTTTAATATTAAATTATTTCTAATTATAGTAAGATGACTTTCTTTTTAAGACCGACTAAAAAGGAAATGATGTCACATAAAATAGGACAAAAGGAATATGAAATTTAAGAAATTAAAAAATTAAAAAAATGAAATCTTAATTCTAAGATATGTTAAATATATTAAAATAATTTTAAATTTTAAATTTTGCCATCTTAGATATATCATATATATATATATATATATATATATATATAAATGAATTAAAAACAAAAATATGAGAAATAAATTAAAATTAACAGGATTATTTTATTTAAAGAACCTTTTTTTTAAAAAAAAAAATTCTATCTGCTATCATAGCCTTTATTGCAGCTCCGATTATATTCAAATCGGACACAAAATCCATTAAAATGACAATTCCCATTTGATATTCATAGCCTTCACTAAAGCTTTGATTATATTCAAATCAGACACAAAATCCATTAAAATGACAATTTCTATCCGATATTTATAGGCTTTATGGAAGCTCTGATTATATTCAAATTGGACAGAAAATACATTAAAAATGACATTCCAAATAGAATTTTCACCGTATTTAGGGTTCGAACCCGATTTAAAGAAGTACTCAGCATGTTGTGTGGCCGCAGGTGATGGTTGCCTCAGTCCGTGTATTTTGCGCGTACATATATATCGCTCTTTTGTAATAAAGTTTATATTGCTATTTCTGGTCTCTTCTAACATCGCTTTTCCTTCTCTAATCTCACCTCTTTACAAAATACCGCTATTTCCTTCTTGACTTTCTTTTATCAAACAACAAAGACTCATTCTTTACTGCCAAAATTGAACCCCATTTCTTGATTCTTCTCGGATTTATCAGCAGCAGATATTCTGTTCTGTTTTTTTTCTCTCAAAGTCACAGCCTGGCTTACTCTTTCTTTTCAGAGGTACAATTTTGATTGACAACACCTATGTATTCTGCTTGTAATGTACGCAAAAGTTTCTGAACTTTATAAAGATTCCAGCTTTTTTGTATTTACTTTCAGATTTCCAAGATTGTGGTAAGGATCTGTAGTTAGTTTGGAATTCTAATGGGTGTTTGTTTTGATTTTTGTGTGAGCAGGGGATTGATTTTTGGTGAGGCTTCTGGAGAGAAGCAGCAGTAGTTAACACTCTGGCCAACACTCCAGTGAAGGGCTCAACCCCTTGTGAATGGGATAGGGTTGAGGCTAGGAGGAGGATATTCCTTGGAGTTTCACTTTTAACTTACCTTTCTTCATCTCCATATTTGTCAAATTGGGCTCTTTCATTGCTTTGGCGTTTGCCTATTGATTACGGCTAATTTGACATCAAGATTCAATCTTTTTGAGATTTTTTGCTTGTTTGTTTGATATGTGAATTGGGAAGTTTCAAAGATCAAAACTTTTTTTTTGTGGGGGTGGAGAGATTTGTTGGAAAGGAGTAGCTAACAGATTGAAGGAAAGAATTTGATTTGTAGCAGTGAAAGATATGGCAATTTGCAATTGCTTTTGTGGTCCAGTAGGGAGAAGAAGCAAGAAAGATAAGGTAGGTGTTTCAATTTTTAATACAGCCCTGCCTTTCTTTAGTTTGAACATGCATGTCAAAGTTTAGTAATTTTTTAGCTTATCTGTATGTTTTGTTGATTTAGGGGGAGAAGGGAGCTCAAAAAACTACTGATCTGGCTGTACTAGTTGAAGGTTCTGTAAACTCTAGTGCTAAAACAGATGACTCGAAATTGTCTTCCTTTGTTGTTCCTTTACCTTTTGGGAGTTCTAGGAGCAATGTTAAGGTGATGAATCATGACAGTCCTGTTAAGGGAGATACAGAAGAGGTGGCTAATCATGAAAGTCCTGTTAAGGGAGATCTAGAAGAGGTTGCTTATGAAGGGGAAGATGAGCATGATGAAAGCTTGTCAATGAAAAGGGATAACTCTGATTTTGATCTTCAAGCACGCGTTCGTAGCTCAGGGGGAGAATATGATCAATCATTCAATGAAGGAATTCGTCGCTCATTTGAAAGTGAAATGAATGAACAGGATCATAACAAATCTGAGAAAGATGCAGAGGCTGTGGAGGTTGTGAAAAGTGGACACATTAGTGATCCGGGGTTTGGTAAAGTAGAATCTTGGGCCTCTCCGAAGCTGCAACGCTCTTGCTCCGATTTAGCAATGAGGGATATGGTTAATAAATTGAGTGAGCAGCTATCACTCTCTAAGTCCAAATCTTTTGATGAAATGCGGAGATTAGCTGAGAAAATGACTTTAGGAAGTCCGGCTTCTGAGTTGACGCATCGCAGTGCTGACAAAGTTATGTTGAAGAAACATTCTTCAAGCCAACTCCTACCATCCAGAAACCGAAAATTGTGGTGGAAACTGTTCCTATGGAGCCATAGGAATGTACAAGGAACAGGTGGTATCCAACAACTACCAATCCTTGCTAATACTGCTCTAAACCAGCAGGGTGGGTATTCCTCGGACACACTAGAACTAGGGAAAGGCATGGACTTGAGCAACTTGGGATCTCCTGGTTCGTTCACAGCAGAATCCTTGAGCAAAGGGCGGAATGACAAGGGCAAGGAGGTTTTGGATGAATTCCGAGGAGTAAGCGGATTTTGGCCACAGAACCAGTGGGTTGCTTTCCCTGAAGAATCCTCTAGGTTTATGAGAATCAGTGAATGGGTGAATGAACTTCCCAGTCATCCACCATGCTTAATTGATGAACATGATCATGTTGAAGATGAGGTTAATAGCTCGCCTTCGCCCGATGCTGGTAAATCACCTCTCATCAGCCCATATCCAAATATGAATGTCCCAGAAGAGGTTGCACATGCTAATACAGTCATCCGATCTCTCAATTCTTCCTCAACGGTTGCTCACATCGCGGGCGCTGGTCTGAAAGTTATCCCTGCTATATCACACTTATGTAGCCTTCGATCTGTCAATTTATCAGGCAACTTTATAGGTATGTAATCGAAGGACAACTAGTACTAAAATAATTTAGACTAAAGGAAATGGTCATAGAAAGCCCCATTAACATAATTTATGTTTCCTTGGACAATGCAGTTCAAATAACTCCGGGATCACTACCAAAGGGTCTTCATGTTCTCAATTTATCAAGGAACAAGATCCACACAATTGAAGGACTCAGGGAGTTGACACGTCTGCGCGTGCTTGACCTAAGTTACAACAGAATCTCTCGAATTGGACAAGGTATGTGGCTTCCTTAGACCTTCCACCAAAGATAAACTGTATTGTCTAGTGACTCACAAATATCCGAGTTTTACGTCCTTAAACAACCTCCTGAATATGTGAATTTGTCTTCAAATTGCATCAGGTTTGTCGAATTGTACTCTCATCAAAGAGCTCTACCTCGCTGGTAACAAAATAAGTGATATTGAAGGGCTGCACAGACTTCTGAAATTGACTGTTCTAGACTTGAGCTTCAACAAGATAACTACTACTAAAGCGCTTGGTCAGCTTGTGGCAAACTACAACTCTCTTCTGGCTCTAAATCTGTTGGGAAATCCAATTCAGATCAATATAAGTGATGACCAACTGCGAAAGGCAGCTTGCAGCCTGCTCCCAAAACTAGCCTACTTGAACAAACAGCCAATTAATTCCCAAAAGGCACGAGATGTAGGAACAGAAGCAGTTGCAAAAGCAGCACTGGGCAGTAGCACTCGGGGCACTCATAGAAGAGCAACCAGGAAGGTAAGCACTGGAGCTTCTTCATCTGCAAGCGTGCATAGGAGCAGCACGAGTGTTTCTCAAAAGAGCAGGCATAGGCTAAGAAGCCGAACTCAACTTCAGTCTTCCAAGGCCAAGTGATCTATCTGCTCTAGTATCTCCTTGTTCCAAAATGCTTCATGCTTTCGGACAGTGTAATCCGAGAAAGCATGTTTTTTCAGTGTGTTTCGATTTTGTTTATCTGTTTTCAATTTGTTCATCAAAAGAGAGGAGTGATTTAGACATTCATGTTAAAAGTTGTGGAGGTTCTTCCTCATTCTGCATTTCATTCTGAAAAGTCTGTTTGAAAGCAAGGTAGTTATGGTTTTGTATGATTGTTCAATTTGGCATGTTTTCCAACATTGATTTGCACCTTTATAAATGAACTCCTATTCTGCTTCTGATTGATATTGAATTTTGTATTAGATCTTTTTGGTTTTCTATGAAGTAATACAACTATCAATAACCTGCTTTTTTCACTCATTGGCAAGTAAAGTACACTTACGGGGAGTATCTTGCTGACAGATTGTGTAATATCTATGTTAGAAATGCATCATAGACATAAGCTGTCCAAAGCAAATTGTGGTGTTTTACTCCTTAAGGGATTGGTTGTAATTGGAAAGGCAATGGAAATGTGAAGTTAAAGTTTTTGACTAATCCATTCCAATTTCTTTTTTCAGTTTAACCATGACATAACTCGAATTTCTTGCTTCATTCTTAGAGATCAAGTAAAGATTGTTTTCCTTGTTTCATATCTAGAGTTCAAACTTGAGACTTCTGACTACGCGTCCATTCATCCCCATCACATTTCTTGTAGTTAGTCATCCAATTTATCAAAGGTGAAATGAACGAAAAATCTTCAGTACAAGACAAGTCAAGAAGGTCTCTATAACAGTATAACATTCTTTTTTCTACAGGATAACAAGGTCCAAGGATGAATCTAACATTTTAGGAGGCCGCACCATCAGGTGGCCCCTGACCACAAGGTCAACAACCGTGGAGGACCCATAAGGTCGCTATAACATTCTTTTTTGACACGATAACAAGGTCCAACGACGATGAGGGCTTGGATGGCCCCTGACCACTTCTTATAGTGGGTGACTTTGCTCCCAGTAGTAAGCTGGCCAGGAGATAGAAAACACTATATACCAAAACAGTAGTAAATTTGAGGTTTAGCAGCTGAAGTTCAATACATTCATTTACTTTATAATAAAAAAAGGGAAAAATAAATATGTAAAAGGAGAGAAGAATCTTTGACTTAAAGAGGAGAGACAATCCAAAATATGCATTGTAAAAGGCGTAAATTACGTCAAAATCTCAAGGGTCGATATTATATTTTATTTTAGAGCCACAAAAGCATGATTCTTGGAGTCATTAAATTTCCAACTTTTTGTGGACTGTTTGTTTCAACTATAACCACTAAAAAGAAGACGTATTAGATTGGAAAGTATAACAACTTTTTGACAAAATTGACAACTCATTAATAGTGCGGAAAGCATCAACAAACTAATAAATCATATGCTTTAAACTTTAAAGATGTGTTTTGTTTAAGACCACACCTTCTGTTTTTAGAATATTTAAGAGAGCTAAGCAGTTCACAGTGTTAATTCTGTCTATTTGGGCTATCCTTTTCCATTGAAAGAACGAATTGAACAAGTAATACCCACTAATTTGGACAGGTAAAATAACCAGAAATCTTTCTTCAATACATATCGGCTATCGCCATTTCCTTGAGCTGGACCAATTGATTTTGTAGTCCTTTACAAATCCGTATTTAATTTTACACATAAGAAATCTGAAAGTAACACACGATATCTGGAAAAAAATCAAGTCTTTCCTATTCAAATTGACATGGAAGGCTGTTTCCTCAAGCCTATGCTCTGGCTTCATAACAATAACAAGGGCACTAAATTCCAGAGAAAAAAGTTGGTTGTCACTGAAGTATATTTTTGTAAAAAAAGTGAAATTATTACTTTAGCAGCTAGTATGTTGTTTGGACTCTACGTAAATGTTGCTATCGGATCTCCAAGAATCTAATAGTTTTGGAGGATTTGACACGAACCCATCTACATTTTTGAAAAGCCTGAGTAGCATAGGTTAGATGTGTTGATAATTTATGAAAAGGGATATGATAAATTGATTGAACCACCATAATACTAAGACAAAAGAGGTCAATCCCAGGCTTGTCATCAAAGGTTAGAGGTAGGCCTAATAAAGGACAGTTTTATTTTCCTTGATGCATCTTATTTTTTGTCTCTTCAAATAATGGTAGTGTCAAAACTAACTTGTGCACAAGTTCAATGTATGCATGTCTTCACAAAATATGCATATCATACCAGCTCAGAGCACCAGCATGACAATGAAGTTGCAATTGAATGACAATACAAGATAAACTGTGGACGTTGGGTTATGCAAGGTTGTAACTTTCATGCAGATAGAGAGGCTTATAAAAAGATTTTACTCATAGAGTCGTGGTTAAACTAAGGCTTAATACATAGCTAGCCCCTTAAACTTGAAGAATATTTCATTTAGACGCCGAAACTGTGTCTTGTTTCATTTGAATCAAACCTATCAAATAATAGTAGAATACTGGATATTATCTTATAAAATCAAATGCAATGGTTGGCAACAAAGAATTTCTTCTTCTGATAAGTAAGATTTTACATTGTGAATGCAATAGTGCTCTACATTTTGTAGATGATAGAGTACAGGCATGATTACAATTTACAGCTGAAAACAATAGGCAGCAGGAAAATGCTAAACAAGAGTTTGAAACAACTCTAGATACCTCAAGATTTATGTTGCTTTGATATATAACATAGGTGGATGAGGTCCACCATAATTCTTCTTCTGCATTCTTCGAGTAAATTCTGCTCTATGAAGCTCCACCATCACCATAAGTTACACTAGAAGTAAAAGTTAATTCAACCTTTTATTCCTCATAGACATCACTGCTTGACTTTAATACTTTCATGTCTGAATATCTATTTAGTTTCTCATCAAAAGCACCTGCGGATCCTTATTTAGCAAACCCCGTCTTCCCCAAACACATCCTTCGTGTAAATTCTGCTCTATGATCTCCATCATCACCATAAGTTACACTAGACGTCAAAGCTAATTCAACCGTTCATGTTTCATAGACATCACTGCTTGGCTTCAATACCTTCATGTCTGCATATCTATAAAGTTTCTCATTGAACAGCACCTGTGGATCCTTATTTAGCAAAATCCCATCTTCTCCATAAGCATCCTTAAGAAACACAGACCAATTCATTTCTGTACCAGCCAAGTAAAACGTCCGAGGCTGTTTCAAGAGCATCTGATAAGTATGCTTCGTAAGACAAAACTCCTCCTTGAACTCCACAATGTTGTGTATATAAGCTCTCTTCTCCAATGTCAAGCTCAAGAACTCATGAATCAATCCCACCCTAAACTTCTCCGCCTCCACAGTCCACAAATCCAGCTTACTCCCATCAGAATAAGGCGAAACCAATGGCAATGTATACAACAAATTCAACTTCCTCTCATCACCTTCATCCAAATCCAATGCCTTCCCATGTTTTATCGGAAACTTAAACGCCTTCTTCACCTTATCCTCATCAACCATATACTCCTTCTCCAACGCGCTCACCGCCAATGTAGGATCCCATTTCACAAGCTCAATTACCCTTTTCCCATCTTCCTCAACAACCACCTTAAAATAATCCTCATACTTCCTTATCCTATCCCTAAAATCTTCAGGTATACCAAATAAAAGCCTATTATGATAAATTTTACTCAAAGCAATCCTCTTATCTTTCGACATCATTAACAATTTCCTAACAACACTAACTCTATCACTTTCCATTTCATTCATTACTTTACCCTCCTCATCCAACAATTTTTCCATGAAATCAGTAAAACCAATCCACATCTTACCATCATTATGCCGATAAATTTCGAAGATTGAAGGGTGTCGTTGGAGGGATCGGACAACCTTTCTTCCACGTGGGAACCCCAGCTGCTGGTGGAGTTTTCCGGCATCGTCAAGGGGAAGTACATGATGGGGTTGTTTGGAGAGGAATTCTTTGGTTTTAGTGAGAAATCTGAAATGGGTATCACGAAAAAGAATGTTTTCGAAATGGGGATTGAAGTTTGGTTGAGTTTGAACCAATTTGGTACGTGGGGATTCTTTTTTCTTTCGTTTCTTGCGGAATTTCTTTGGGATTTTGGTGACGAGGAAGGAGGTGGAAAATTGTCTGAAGTGGGAAGTGAATTGAGACAAAGTTGAGTTAGGGTTTAAGGAGAAATGTGAAGTTTTTGAATTGGAAGAAATAGAGATGGATTTGGTACAAAAGAGACGCCAAATTGTCATTTGAGTATTGTTAGTTTCTGGTTTTTCAATGGTGGAATTAGGGTTTAAGAATGAAGAAGAAAAAGATAAAAAAAAATTGAAGAAGAAAGAGATGAGTTTTAAAAAATAATAATCCGACCTGCCGGATTCGAACCAGCGACCTAAGGATTGCTATGAACAACACACTACAGTCCTCCGCTCTACCAACTGAGCTAAGGTCGGTTGTTGTTTTAGAGTGGAGGCATCACTAACTTGCTTAAAATATTTTGACTCAGGCTATTAATATTGTTTACCAAAACTTTATTTTCAAGTGTTCTAATGAAATTTTTTTAGTATTGAATTGCGAAATCTGCAGTACTACAACCAATCTATAAAGATGATCCTTTTGGTGATCGAACAAGTTTAATAATACTTGTTATGTTAATTTTGAACATTGTGAATCATGAGAAAGTCAATTATCCGTAAAGATGACTTTATATCATCATTCATATCTGAGTAATTGAAATTCTGCATATCTACTGTTAAAAATGCAACTTAAGGTTGTATCCCATTACTAAGACAATTTCCGGTTAATAATAGAAAATACATTTGTATATAGTTTAGAACAAGTACTATGACTCTATGAGGTGTTGGAAGATGAAAAGACAATTGGTGTAGAGCGTTTTTTGTTTTTCTAATCATTTTCTTTATTTTTAAGGAACTTGTTTTGTCGAGGAGAATATTTTCCGTAAAATATCACCAACAAAATATGAGAAAATGAACTGGAATCACTTGCCAGAGTATCAAGGATGAACTATCAAAAAAGGAAAAATGTGGAGGTAAAGGAGTCAAAAACAATTGAGATATGCTACAGCAGCTAGGATTGCCCTTATTCTATAATACCTTCACAATTTCAATCAACATATGGTTTTTACTTATATAGTTATAATAAAATGAGACATCACAAGGAAAAAACTATAGCCCTAAAACAATTCCCATTTGCACTGTGCCTCAAATGTGTAATTACATGGCCCTATGTACACCTTACGGCTACATAGGAGTGTTGGTTTAGGTCCCTTTGCAGAACCATTCTGTTGTCTTCTCTTCTTGTGCTCTCTCTTGCTTTTCTGACTGTCCAAAAAATTTTGTTTCCGCCCTTACCGTGTGAAATTTTTGCTGTTTAATAATATGATCCAACAAACAAATGACTATTATCATCTACAATCTTGAGATCCTTGCCAATTTTTAGCTAGCTTGTCTTCTTGAAAATGGTTTCTGGCAAATTAGTAGCTTCTCATCACTGCTTTCTACCTCTATAACTCTCGCGTCCCATTTCAACCGTGCTGCATGAGATCTTGCTAATTCAATAAGAGGGACAGTGTCGCGTAAAATCACCCAGCCCTGCAGCATGCAAATAGTGGTTAGCAGACAGAGAAAAAACCAGTCAAGAGTATGTTGATGTTGCTCCGCATTCAGGTACATTAAAAACAGCTGAAAGTGGGTGTACGTGTTTTGGCATACAAGATCAAAGGGTAAATGGCATGTTCAGGTAGAAATTATAGATATGCCATAAGTACGTATAGTATTCAGGTCGCAAAGAGCGAATACCATAATAACCTGTGCGGCCTCATTCAAAGTTGCAATACAGTGCTTATGAGTGGGAGGAAGAAAAGGATGCTTATAACAAAAGACGAGAGGGAAAAGGGAGGAATAACTAGTGATAGGAAAGGATAAACTAAGAAAAAGAGCTATTGGAGGGGGCATTATATGCTGCATCATCACACCACTATGTTCTGTACTCCTATGGAGCCCACTTCAATGCCTCTCTAGCTAAGAAAAAGACTTCCAGTGTAGCCACTTATGGGAGTGGAAAACAGGAGCTGAATCATACAACTCCTTTTGCGACCCAAATCCCACTAAGACTTTAAAGACCTCCCTCTGATTCCGAGAACCACATTTCGGTTGCTTGTAAAAAAGAAGTGGATGAATCATGATAGAGTTCTCTTAATTCTAGTCTTATTGCGCCATTATATACATTAGAGCTTGACAAGTCACTACTTGTTGACTATCAAGAACTCCATCTAAGTGCTGCATAATTATAAAATAAGAACTAGCAAAGTGTAGCAACAAATATACATACCTCCGGACGAAGAACACGATCCATCTCAATAAACAGGTCAAACATCGGACATCTGCTATGTTGGCCAAATTCCATTGACAGAAGTCCATTAGCATGTACCAGATCGTAAGTTCTTGGATATGTTGGAAATGCCTCACACCTGCAAAGGAAATAGAAAGCAAAATTAGTCACAGAATCCACCCAAGAGATATTAAATAAACAAATAAAACGAAGTTGTTTTTGATAAAGTTTATGAATCAAGATGAACTGCTTTTATGTGACTTGCAATCGACCTTGTTTCTTTAAGTCAACATTTTCATTACTGAAAACAAGTCGATGTTGAAAGCATTTAGAAGTTGGTCTAAGTGTGTTAACACGAGTCATCTACAAGCATGTATGATTCCTACCAACTATCTATACAATACAGTATTTTCTTAACACCAGAAATACAATTGATCAAGCACTAACCAGTACCTACAAGTTCTTTCGAGTGGATAAAATGAAGGTACCAGAAAGTCAATAGAAGTGCAAGAGTTTAGACTGGCAAACATGTTACTCAGTCATCAGTACTTTGCTCCTTATTTATGATATACATGCTCCCTCTTCATCTCAATCACAAAAAATGAGTTACTAGTGAGCATAAACTTCTCCTGCTTGTAAGTGTTTAAATCCAAAGATAAAAAATTATTTTCATATAAATAGGGGCAAAGAAACTCTGCGGAAAGATGCTGTCTTGGAGAAGGAAATCTAGTCGCTGAACCTAGTTACAACTTACAACCATATAGATCGTGGAACCAACGAGTAGTCATGGATCTAGAACACAATATATGGGTTCACGGAAACACAATAGCTTTTGCACAAAACCATGGATATATATTAAGAAATCCATTAAATATTTATAAATATTTGACTGTGAACTCAATTATACTGTATATTAATTTGAGATCATTATAAGAACCCATTAACTTCAAATTTTGGATCCACATCTGCCAACGGGTTGTGAAAAGTGATAAGTGTTGTTCAACCAAATAATATGAATTGTGAGGTATGGCAATTATTAGGAAACACAAAGAGTTAGGGCGATCAGAAGCTATCATCCAAATTCAATTTACAGACAGATTTATGCATCTAGAGTTCTTTATCATGTAAACTAGAAAATGTTGCATGTATTAAGACTAGATATTTATCCAGTGGATTCCTTCACTAGAGAAAGAGAAGAGAAATTACCAATCATGCAAAACACCAACGAATCCCCTGTCGATAATTAGGGGAAGATAGTTAGACCCACTAGTGGGAATAACATTCATGACCCACACTGACTTTCTAGCATCCAGCAGAGCAGCATTCAAACCACCAAAATGGGCATTCATGTCCAGCACATTTCTAAGCATATTATAGGGAGGAGAAGGATCATCATCACCAGGTCGCTTCGGGTGATCGGAAAATATTAAAGGTGAAAGAAGTGACCAATAATTGTTTAGTGCTGAATTCCAGTTAAGGGAATCCTCAGCAAGAGCTTCAGATAACAAACCTAATAAAACACAGAGCACTATCAATAGATGTTCAGAGGAAACCAAATAACATCATGTAACAAAGTGTTCCACATTTAAAACTTTTGAAAATGAGGATACCCCATTACCATGAATCTTAAGTTCACTGGAGTTTAATTTGGCCCTAGAAGGCCACTTTGTCCTTTCTTCAATAGGAATCCACCGGCGGCTTTGGGTTCCAGCAATGCATGCTTGTAGAGGTCGATAATATGGGGATTCAATGTCCTGTCCTTTACTGCAGATAGAAGGCCCAACACCTGGTCTCCTGTAAACAGAGGCAACTCTTTATAGTCCCACAGTCATTGCTTACATGCCACTTGATCAAAGATATGACCTATTGAGGGTCGGGAAATAAAAATTGAAATGAAGATATGTGGACATGGTCTGCACACCTTGCAAAATAACATTTCTTTAAACTTGTCTTTTTCCATACAACAGTTTCATCTTGTTGTGGTAACAGCTCCCAGCACATACTTTCAGCAAAATTCCGGACGAAGTTCCATTTTTTCAGGCTCACTTTGTTGCGGACGGAGCGCTGAGTATTCGTAACAGTTGAAGTCCAGACAAAATATCCACCAGGCCTTAACAATCGATCAACTTCAACAAGAAAAATACCATCTGCACCACAATTCAGATATTATTAAGGCCTTAATAAATGATAGTATACAAGATTTAACTTGTACATTAGTTATACAAAGCAGAATTACAATAATGGTGAACTTACGGAAAACATCCCAATAGGAAGAACTAGTTATTAGCCGATTCTTATAGGAAAGAAGTGTTGCACCCAAGGGCCAAGGGTATGAACTGGTGGTCAATGAAGTGGGAGGAGAACCATGAGCTCTTGGGTTCAAATCAAAGCAGAGGCAAAAAATAAAAACACTAGGTGATTTCAATTCTTACCATCAAGTAATAGTTATTAGCAGTTCCAAAGAGGGAAGAGAAGTGTTGCACCCAAGGGACAAGGGTATGAACTGGTGGTCAATGAAGTGGGAGAAGAACCATGAGGTCGTGGGTTCAAATCAAAGCGGAGGCAAAAAAATACACTAGGTGATTTCAATTCTTACCATCGATCTAAGCCTTGGTTGGCAGACTTAGCTGATACCTGTGCTGGGAGGTCACAGGTATACAGTACAACAGTAGAGGTGTGGCAAGTTGACTAGGACATCAGTCATAAAAAAGAAACAACCATTTAAAGGAAGCACCGACTTTCCTCCCCTTAGATTTGTTAGTCTTCAGTGAATAGTGATGTAATATTTGAAAGAACCTGTATAAACTCAGTTCTTCCCGAACTTTTGTTACAAATGGAAGTATGAGAAACATACTGGACATCAAGATTACTTGTTATATGCTGATGTCTATGAACTTATGTCAGATACCTTTTCTTCAGGATACAAGCAGCGAAACCAAGGGAATGGCCTTGGAACTGCATCACAACTGATTTAAATAATTCAAGTATAGGAGCACAGTCATGTTGAGAAAAAAGACTACTTGTCAAGTTTTCACTTGTTCCAATTAAAATCCCCTGATGCAACGTCTTGTATGTTCCTAAATCCATGCATGAATTATGAAACATCACTTGGTAACTAATTCATATGAAAGTGAGACCTAAACAAGGTTCTACCCATTTGCATATACAAAATTTTCCAGATAAAGAGAACTAAGAATATTAACAAAGTACATAATTCTGAAGAGTACCTTTCTGATCCCAGTCAACATGACATTCCGCACAATGTATCATATCAAAGGAAAGAGATGGATAAGGCAATTGCTTTGAATTAAATGATCCAATCATTGCGGGAAGACCTCTTTCAAGTGTCAGCTGAACTTGACTGCCTGAAGCTTCATAGTTTGCAACACACATGGTCAATAGTTGGCTAGAAAAGAGATGTGCCCCAAAACTGCCATAACCACATCCAATATCCAAGATAATTCGGACCTGAAAAGGAAGCAAGAGTATCAAGTAGTTAGAGTTTGATACAACTTTAATGGCACCAGACAAAAAGGAAAATAGAACTAACATTTCCAAATCTGACAGAAGCAGTCCTTCAAGAGCGGAAGAGAAATCTAAATGAAAATTCAATGAGATCTAGTTGTTGTAGAAGCTTTCTTAAGGACTACAGCAAAAATATATGGAAATAATATAAGTATACTATCCAGATATGCATATAGTAAGCAAAGGGAAACCGTATTTCACTGGTCAATGGAATTTTAGCACAAGATGGTTTTTTTAATCAAGTAGTAGGAAGTGATAAGGAATTCTGAATACAAGGATGAACTACGGAGCACAAGTGGAAGTACACCAGAAATCAGTCCCAACAATTAGAATCCACTTACCCCGGCTCGTACAAAGTTTGATTCATTCCGTAGCCCAATCATTTCTGCTATTTGATGTGAGTAGTCTTCAATGCTGTCAAACATGGCAGAGTCTGACCGAAAGGAAATCTGCTCTTCTTCCAACATCATCAACCTAACATTGCATGTTTTGAGGAGACAAATAAGCAAAGGAGCAGATAATACAATCATAGTTAAGCAAAAGAAACTTGCATTTTGCACTCACCTTTTTGTCATACTTCCAGAGGAGAGTACCTCTTGAGCAGTAATATTAACATTTGCATGCCAAATGACATCTCTACCGGTAGGCCACCTAAGAGGAATCTTGTAATTAACAGGGGGAAGTACCAAGCAATTTTGTCTTGAACCAGGTCCACAATGGCGGTCAACCTCCTCGCCTTTAGAAAGGCCCAAATCAAGATTTTCTGACACATTGAAACATGGAATAAAGTTCTCAGATTCAGGAGGACAGTATTCTATATCCTTCACATTTGCAGCACCAAGAGAGAGCTGTCCAATGTCTCTCAAATCAGATACTACTTGCTCCTGAAGCTGCCTGTATCCATGGTATATATGACCTCTCGACGAGGAGGTTATCGAAATTGTCCACCAAAAAGATCCAGTAAGGGCAAGAAGTATTATGCCAACTAAGCTCAGCCTGATCAAAACCAAAGCATACTTGAGTCTATTTCTTCCAGTTCCAGGGCTAAATGGATCAGAAAGTAAGCCATTTTCACCCAAATTATGTTTTGAAGGAGAATTATCTGGAAACAGAATCCGGCAAAGGAATTTGGTAGGCGAATAAGTCTGATCACCAGGCGAGCGATTACGCTCCAAATCTTCCTTTTCTATTTTATCTTTCATCTGAGAGTCATCCCAGAAATCAGGGCCATTAACTGATAACCTCCCCCCACCTGACACACCTCTATGGAGTGGCCTTGACATATTCCAACCTGCTAATCCCCAAGCAGAACAAATTATAAAAAAGATATACCAAGAACAAAACTTTATTCACATAAATAAACAATAACATGAATAAATAAACTCTATCTCTAAGAACAAGATCAAATCACACTTTTCCAACTAGATCCATGGACCCCCAAATGAACTTCACAACAGTATTACTTACAAAAACAATCATATGCTACAAGTTCAAGAAACAGTAGAACAAAAGCAGATACATTCTACTAAAATATTAAATGCTTATGCCACTATAAACATTATGAACAAGTTCTTTCCTTATCCACCAAGTAAAATATGAGATTTAGGTGAGTAGAAATGGAAGTAAAGTCAGTTCAGTATACTACACAAACACAGAAATAAAAAACTAAAAAACCCAAAACACCCCATTTCCCATTTTAGATCAATTCAATAAGTAGAAGCCAAAAATGGAATCTTTTTGCAAAACCCACCAAGGAAAAAAAGAAAAAAAAACCCAGAAATAGTTACAATTTGCTAAGAAAGAAAGGTTTTGAATACCTTAAACCAAAAAATAAATGAAACCCAGTTTCTTAATAGCAAAAAAGCTTTCAACTTTCTATCAAATTCCCACAAATCAAGAATTCCCAGTCTTCTTCCTGAACTTGGGCTTCCACTCTTCTCTCACATTCGAAACAAATTTTGGATTGTTTAGAGAGAGAAAGAACAAAAAAATAGAGAGAGAAAGAAAAGGGGTTGAGAATATAATGCAGTAGAAGTATGGATCCAATCACTACAGGTGCTCACCCGTGAAAACGAAAGAAAAAAAAAATCACTCTTTCAATCTACACTTCTTGGAAAGGCCTTTCATATATATGAGGTCTATGAAAATAAAATAATTAATTTTTTTTTAATTAATACGTTGTAGTAGTTAATAGTAGAGCTCCCTTAATAGTACTACTAATTAAATAATTAATCAAGAAGCTATATGTTGTGAAATAGGCATACACAGTTCAGAGTATAGTTAAAGTAGAGAGAGAAAGTGATTAGTAGAGTAGAGAGTTCAAATAGCAACTGTAATTCTTCATTATTTAAAGATTTGTTGAAAGTGACGCAATTAGTAGGAACCGACTCACTCACTTAGTCGTCTTACTTAATTTCAACGGGTGGGTGAAGACCATTAGAACAATGGAATCCCTAGATCAATTATCACTAACTAAAATTTTTTCCTACTCCATCCATTCATTTTTATTTGTCCGACTTTACCTAACATATTTTGATTGATAGTAAGGGTGCATAAAGAACTATAATAAATTAGGGGAGTAAGAATTACTACTACATTTGTTTTATTTTACATGATTCTTATACCAAAAATAGTACTCCTTTCATTCACTTTTACTTGTCTATTTAAGCTTCACATGTGAAAAAATATGATTAATTTGAATGTTTTACTATAATATACATATTAATTGATGTATAATCTTAGATCTTAAAAATAATTTGTGGAATAAGTAATTAATGTTGAGTGAAAAACAAAAAAAAATATATGTTTTCTTTGTTATATCAAAAGTGACAAGTAAAAAATGAATTTAATTTTGGAACAGTAGACAATTAAAGTGAATGGAGGGAGAGTAGTAAACAAATTTAGAATTAGAAAATATCCTTAATAAGGTTAGTTTAATAAAATACATATCTAATTAAAAAAATCTTAAAGAAATTGTCAAAATAAGTAGTGTATTTAATTTTGATACATTCCTTAATAAACTATGTGAATTGACAAGTATTTTACTTAATAAAAAATGTTAAGTACTCATTTATAACAAGTTAAAAATAGTACCTAATTTGTAATACAAATAAAATTACATTTATAATGTAAAATAAATTATTGTACAACTTAAATTCTATAATTAACCATTATCAGAAGACTTTTGGGTATGAGAATTTAAGAGTAGATCTGGATTTTGATAGCAACTTGCGCCGGATTTTCAGATTCCTATTGTCTTTACTTACCTATCTATTTTTAATTTTTTGTCTATGCATAGATAATATGGGAGTAGAATGGACCAATTAGACACAATAATAGTATAAATTATATGACATTAATTGATAAAAATTTCACCATAAAAGAAAAAAGACAATAACGTGGGTAGTTTATTAGGAGTAAGTTGTGGTACACTTGTTATGCATGGTGACTCTAGGGTAAGATCAGCGTACATCAATTTCTAATATTCATATCAAAGTTTACTTAATTTAAATTCGTGCTACGTAAGACTCATTTAAAAAAAGTGATCTTTATAAAAAGAAATTCATATCTATAACTCAAAATTGAGACGTCTAATTAAGAAAACGAACAACTCTAGCCACGGCAAAACATCTTTTGATGATGATAAAGGGACTACAAAAGTTTCATTTTGTTCTTATTGACATTTAAGAAATTTATTTAGATGAATATTTAAAAAATTGACTTTAAAAAAAAAAAAGCATCCCTCTATAATTTCTTTTCTTTTAGTTCTCCACTTGATGTCTGAAGCTCACATTGGAGTTCTTGCTAAATTCGGATCTCACACTGCAAGGCCCAGCTATGCATTGCAAGGTTCATTCGGGTGACGCACCAAACATCATTCGGATTGCACACTGCAAGGCGCATTGCGGGGTTCATTTGGGGGACGCTCCTGTTAAAGAATGACAAAAGTCCCACATCGATGGTTAATGAGATGAGTAAACTCCTTATAAGACTTGGGCAATCCTCCTCCCTTTGAGCTAACTTTTGAGGTGTGAGTTAGGCCCAAGACCTAATTTAACATGGTATCAGAACATGGCCCGTCTCACCCGATGTTGGGGCCTCCAAAATAAAAACTGCCCACGCACCAGATGCTAAGCACTGAGTGTGAGGTGGGGTGTTAAAAAATGACAAAAGTCTCACATCGGTGATTAATGAGATGAGTTGACTCCTTATAAGGCTTGGACAATCCTCCTCCCTTTGAGCTAGCTTTTGGGGTGTGAGTTAGGCACAAGACCTAATTTAACAGCTCCCAACATCAAGATTCGAACTGAGATCTGTTATAAAGAATAAAACAGTCTCACAACTGCACCACAACTCATGTTGTTCTTCCTCTCTAAATTTACTAAAGCATGATAGCTATGGAGATGGGGATGGCAGTAGGCTCCACAAAATTAATGTTAAAATCGAGAAGATGATGAATATATATATAACAGCAGACTTTTTTGGTAAATACAAATTCCTATCCCCTTTGATAGGTAAGCAGATCAAATATCTTGTACTATAAAAAAAAATGCACTTTTAACTATAGCTTGAAGGGCTTTACTACCACTAAATATTTATATTCTTGTACAACTATATATCCGTGAATCCTAGTCATACTTGTCCCACTCCTTTTGTATCTTTTCTCACTTTAAGGTATGTTTCACCGCAAAATAATGATTAATATAAGTATTTTTATTGTAATATTTATATTAATTGATGTATATTGATATTAAATTTTAAAATAAATAATTAATGTTAAGGGTGAAATAAAAATATTTTTTTCCTTGATTTATTAAAAAATTATTTTTAAAATATTAAACTAGTAAAAATGAACAGACGGATGATATGATTTCATTTCAACCCAAAAAAGAGCCAAGAATTAAATTGATATAGATTGTAGTGTATATATTATAGAGACAATTAAGGGATTTACTTATTGTTGTATATATCAAAAGAGTAAAATAGGAATAATTAGTTTAAAATGCTTGTTTCTCTAACAAGATTGTCTTTTGTTGTACTTAATTAATCACAGCTAGCTGAATTTATGACGGTTGATTTAGTTCAATTTTATTGGCCGACAAACTTCTCCACATCTTAGCTAGGACTGGTTCATAAGTTTCCTCTAACTTGTTTTGGGGGAAAAAGGAAGAAATGGAAATATATATCAACGATTTGATGTAGCGAATGAAATTGTTGTTGTCTATTATAAGTCTTAATAACGAGTTTTAAATAAGAAAAAAATATTAGTAGGAATTTGAGTGCTTCCCCACATTACGCAATGCAAATACCAAACACCAGATAAATATAAAAAATAAAAAATAAAAAGAAAGGAAATATAATTAAAAGTGAAAAACTTGATTGTCGATTCAACAAAATAAACAACCAATTGAGATATACTTTGTTCGGTTATTTTTACTTGTTTACTATATCATTACTATCGATAGTTCATAACAATTAAATTTTTAAGCCCTTTTACAATGTTCAAAATAAATTAATAGTTTAATAGGTGTACATTGCCTTGCAAATTTAATTATTATGAACTAAAGAGAATAAAATTTATATTTTTACTTTTACCTACAAATCACTTTTAGAAAATCAAAAGTTTTTTTTTTATGTTTTACCTTAACGTTAATCTTTTTCCTCTAATTATTTTTAAAGATTGAATCAATTAATATGAATATTATGATAAAAACTCA
The DNA here is from genome assembly GCF_019186545.1 of Solanum stenotomum. NCBI lineage: Eukaryota > Viridiplantae > Streptophyta > Magnoliopsida > Solanales > Solanaceae > Solanum > Solanum stenotomum. Next base: position 171,716 of record NW_026026690.1, read on the forward strand.
TACTAATCATTTTTTTCAAAGAACGTAAATTACAAAATGAACAACTAAAAATAAAGGAAGAAAATATTTTAAAAAAGGTTCCAACATCTTGGATATTAAATAATGATGCAGTATAATTTTTATTTTTCATCATGAAAAGCGAAAGAATTCAGTGGGACTAGTGAAAAAATATGCAAAATTAAAAGTGACCCCAATTTGCGGTCACATGAATGAACCATCTGATGGTCTTATTAGTGACATTAAATGGGAGAAAGAAAAGATAGGAGGTTAAAATAGAATAGTCGATCTCAAAGAGTTAAAGGGAATTGATTGACCACTATGGTTGTACACTTTTCGATTTTATATTAGTTGTTCATAATGTTAAAAAATAGTATTCTAAATTATTTATAAGATAGAAAATAATTAATTAACTTTTTCATTTTATTCTTATTATTAATTCATAAATGTATAAAGTTTCATAAAAAAATTGTCAAGAGAGGTAAACTAATAAAATTATACCCTTATTATTTAAATTACTCATGAACTGTGTAAACGAAAAAAAAAGAGACAATTAATATACTATAGTCAGAACATAGTAAGGCCTATTGTTACACTACATATAATTCACTTGAATGCTCGTAATATATACAATAACAATATATTCAATGTATACTCAAATCTCAGGTACATTTTAACCAAATTGTGTGTTGTTTACATTTTAACCAAATTAAGCGAATATGTTGTTTTGCCCTGAAATTTAAACTTTAAGGCGCAATTATTGGAACTTTTAATAAGGAGGCCACAAGAGTATAATTCCCACCAGATTTTATTCTATTTTATTATATATTGAGACAAGATTAGTATTGAGAAGTGATTATTTTAACAAATAAGTACTACGTTTTCACAGTATTTTTTTATAAGGTAAGAAAAGAAAAAATTCAGATCAGAGATGTGTAGAAACAAAAGAATTTATTCAGTGGAGAAAATTTAATAATTAATTTATTCAGAAAAGTCACATGCATTCATAGAGACACGGAATTTTCATATTTAATTCATAAATTCGTTGGTGGGGTCCATTTAAGCCAGCCGAGTTTGTTGTGTCGGTGACGCGCCGTAGCTAACGTGTCGGTTGGCTCTACAAAAAAGTTACAGTGGGGCGCGTCGTAGGTTATCAGCGCTCATTTTTGGAATTTAAACTGACAATATAATTCACGGGTTGTAATTCTAATTAAAATCTTAGTTTATCGATAATCGAACTTGTTTAACTAATCTTCATTTCATTTTGTTGTTAATTCTTAGTATTCTAATATCTCGAAAACTGAACGATCGACAAAAGTAAAATTCCTTTTTGTACTACTCCATTTAATTATATAAACATTGTCGGTATTTCACTTTCTTTGAATTTGAAAATAAATTAGTTGAATTTCTCTCCCCCAATCAAGGTTGACTGATTGATTAAATTAAATATTGGTAGCAAAGTGAGGACCTAAACTAGATATGTTGCTTTCGGAAGATTTTTAAAAAATGATAAGGTAAGTGAATATTGAAATTAGAGGTGTCAAATAAACGAGTTGAACTAAATTTGGGTTGAGTCAAATGAACTGAGTTAATAAGTAGATGAGTTATTAATCTCGCCCAAAAGTTACTTAGGTTGAAATGAGCTAAAATACAGATTTGATTGAACAGATAGTCGACCTCAAGCACCACTATGAAATTATGGAGCATCAAATGAGGACTAAAATTAGCAAGAGAATTGGATATAGAGATTTAGAAATGGAGTGAGACGGATTTCTTTATATTAGACTTATAAAAGAGGGGGATTTTACCCCTCTTAGGTCTATTATCAAAGATTATAAGTAAGTATTTGCAAGAAATCACATTTAGACACGACTCGAGAGATATAAACAATTTTGCAGACTTACCTACAAATAAAGACCATAAACATTAAGAAGAGTTATACGGAATGAAGCAATTTCTCATATAAATTTCTTGCTCTTTTGGAAGAATGTCACATCAGATGAAAAAGAAATGAATGATCTCCTTATATGAACTTGAACAATTTTTATTCTTGTCGTAAACTAGTTTTGAGATTAAATTAGGCTAAGATCTATTTCTTTTTACTTGTTCTTGCATTTAAACAAGGGAAAAGGGCATGATATACCCCTTAACTTTTTCATTTGAAACTGATATGCCCCTCGTTATGAAAGTGGCTCATATATACCCTTACCGTTATACAAACGACTCACATATATCTCTACCGTTACAAAATGAGCTCACATATACCCTTCATTTAACGGAAGTGAAAAAATTAGTTTTAAATTTATATTTTTGACTTTTAATTTTCTTAAAAATTATTTAGGGGTATATATGATTCTTCTAGCAAAGTTAAAGGTATGTTTTAATCTTTTTCATACATAAGTTATTTTTTCACTTCTTTGATTATAATTGTTTGAGTTTCTTATTCTTATTTTATTTTTTTCTTTCATTCCTTAGTGTAAAAAAAAATTTTAAAACTATTTTTTTTGGCTATATTATAATTTAAAACTTTTTTTTTTTTGTCTTTATTGTAATTTAATTTTTGTATTTGAAGAAAAAAATTTGGTCATCTATAATAAGTTTTACAAGAATATTAGTGAAACATAAATAAATTTGACTATCAAAATAATAAATCTAAATTAGTCATTGAAACGAAAAAAAAGTCGAAAAAATATGTTTGAGGAGAATTAAATATACTCATATGGGGTTTTATTTTTTTTTTTTAAAAAAATAAAAAATTAAACTAATTTTTTTTTTTCATTTCCGTTAGAGGANAGTTTTGAGATTAAATTAGGCTAAGATCTATTTCTTTTTACTTGTTCTTGCATTTAAACAAGGGAAAAGGGCATGATATACCCCTTAACTTTTTCATTTGAAACTGATATGCCCCTCGTTATGAAAGTGGCTCATATATACCCTTACCGTTATACAAACGACTCACATATATCTCTACCGTTACAAAATGAGCTCACATATACCCTTCATTTAACGGAAGTGAAAAAATTAGTTTTAAATTTATATTTTTGACTTTTAATTTTCTTAAAAATTATTTAGGGGTATAAATGATTCTTCTAGCAAAGTTAAAGGTATATTTTAATCTTTTTCATACATAAGTTATTTTTTTACTTCTTTGATTATAATTGTTTGAGTTTCTTATTCTTATTTGATTTTTTTCTTTCATTCATTAGTGTTAAGGAAAAAATTTAAAACTATTTTTTTTGTCTTTATTGTAATTTAATTTTTGTATTTGAAGAAAAAAGTTTGGTCATCTATAATAAGTTTTACAAGAATATTAGTGAAACATAAATAAATTTGACTATCAAAATAATAAATCTAAATTAGTCATTGAAACGAAAAAAAAGTCAAAAAAATATGTTTGAGGAGAATTAAATATACTCATATGGGGTTTTATTTTTTTAAAAAAAAATAATAAAAAATTAAACTAAAATTATTATTTTTTCATTTCCATTAAAGGAAAAGGATATATGTGAGTCATTTGTATATAAGTAGGGGTATATATAAGTCACTTTCATAACGAGGGGTATATCAGCTCTAAATGACAAAGTTGAGGGGTATATCAGACTCTTTTCCCAATGTAATAGCTCTTAGGAAAGATTTTTATGTAATAGCTCTTAGGAAAGATTTTTATTTTTATTTTTAACAAGTAGGAGTAATTGAATGATTTGAATCTATATGTTTAATGAGGGAAATTTGATGGTCCTTTCACTCTTTCCATTAATGGAAAATAATAGGACACTTACAAAGTGTCCAGTAAATGTACTTTCGTTTTCATTCTTAACTTTTCAATATCAATGATAGAAATTGTGTTGCTACATTTTACCTAACATGAAGAGTCGTTATTTGTATTTCTCAAAGATATTGTTTGTGGCAATATGAATTAAATTAATTAAAAGGATAATTAGCAACTACAATTTACAACAAATATTAATACTAATAATATGTCTAAAACCTTCCTCAAGATATTGTCAAATTTTGTCTAGCTAGTCTACGTTAAATGAGGGGTCAACGTACGTAATTTAGACAAATAGTGTGAATTATGATTAAACCTATTATATTTTTTTGGGTGTGCAAAAATATTAAAAGACATGTATGATATGGACTTGAGATAACACGTTATTGTGTTCAAAAAAATTTGATGAGCTTCATTGACTAATAGGTGTGTATTCTATGACTTGCCATTAGGTGTGTTTTTTGGTTTGAAAAATCCAAGTCAAACTAGGCTTTGGAATGGTAGGACATACACCAATAATTAATGAATCTCATTAAAAATAGGAGTATAATTAATCTATATTAATGAAAAAATTACTCCATCCGTCCATCTTTTCTTATCCACTATACAATTTTGGGATGTCCAACAATAATTGTCCAGTTTATAAAATCAATAAATAACTTATCACGTTGTGTCTATTTTACATTTACTATTAAATAATGTTGATGTAATATACCATAAATATAAAAAATTACAATTAAAAATAAAATGACAAAAATAAATAAAAAAATATTCGACATGAATATCTCACTCTCTTTAAAATTTAACAAGTAAAAAATAGACGTAAAAAGTAAATAAATCTTCATTTTCGATAAGTATCTTTCTTGTATGTGAATAATCACCCTTTTATTTAATTGCGTTTAATGTCCACTGATCAACAAACTCGATTTATCACCGCTTCCATTAATTATACTGGACACTCAATTCTTGATGTTTCCTTGTTTCACTTTACATTACTATGTTATTAGTTGGAAAGTCAAATAATTTATTTTTACTATAATTTTCTCAAATACACTCTAAATATATTTAATGGTTAAATAACTTTGATTTATTCCACTTTTTATATAGTTACCTCCGCACTTCTTTTTCTTGGTATTCATTTTACATGCCCTTTGCACACCATTACCACTTTAAACATATAGAATTCACACCGAAAATGATTTAGTTTGACCTTCATATTCAGAATCGATAACTTCATTACTTAAAAAAGTTAGTAAAAGGAGAAAAAGAAGATGAAAGAACTCATTATGCATATTATTCTTTAACCAATGAAATAGTACTACTCAGGGTAATATAAATTGTTCCCATAAATGACATTTGGTTTAAATGAGCTTCATTAAAAACGGTAAACTAAAAAATAATAATTTTTTAAAAACTAATAGTATATGTACACCGACAAAAGTGGCCTACATTTCTAGTTTGGCAATGGAATGATATAAATTGTACAAATTCCATATCTAGACTGCAAGTTGTGGAGTACAATTTTCTTGTTGAAGAAAAAAAAAAATATTATGTACAAATTACATTGACATTTTATGGTCATTTGTCCATTCAAAAGTATAAATAGATGATAATTACAAATTCAAGAATTGAAAAAATTAACCAAAAATAAGACCCAAAAATAGTTAGTCTTGTAGGTCGCTTACATTTTCTTTTTTTAGTTTTACAGTTTTTTTTTTTCAGAAATGATCATTTTTACTCGATATAAAAGATTATCTTCTTCTATTTATTTTGTGAATTACCGAGAAATATCATTTCTTCCCAAAAATTGGTAAAGACAAAACAAACCTTTGGCCTTTGGGTTGTTATAATATCCCCCTTTTTTTTTTCAATTGCTAGTGGCTCTTTAATTAGTATACTAGTAAGTTTTAAAATATTTTTAGGTAGCCCAAGATTAAAAAGATTAAGTTTAGAAATAGAATGATTAAAAGAGACATAATAATTTTTAAAAATAGTGGAAAGTCAACAGTGAACTTTCAAGTGGATATTTTTTTGCCACTCTGTATCTTTGACTGTTGAGGGAACATTTTATTTTTATAACAATCAAATCTAAGAAAATTTAAAATATTATTAGTAGAGAGCAAGATGGACAACCTAAGTATGGGTTTTCTTGTTTTGTAGTGATTAACTTAAAGTTTTTACGCGTCATTTCTCTCCTAATTATTTTCTTCTTTCATATGCATTTGAACTAAAAAATTAACACTCAATTATAAATATAATAATATTAATTATGAAAATAAAATCTTATCGAAGGAATAGATCTAATTGGATTAGTAGTACTAGTCAAGTCATTAAATTTGAATTGATCAGTATATTATATAGTTTAAATTGTGACCTCTTAATTAGTCGACAAACTATTTCACATGTACTGTAGGTTCATTTCTTAATCGACAACTAATTTGAAATTTCTATTTGACATGATGTACGTACCAAAATCTACATGACATAAAATGGTACATTGGGGCAACTCATGTGTTTTGGTTTCGTTATGTTATGTAACATCGGAAAGTTTACGAGTTAGTTTTGATCGGTTATTGATCGAAATTAAAATTTATTTTTACATTATTAAAATCAAACTAAATATTCCATACATTTATTGATATGGTTGTTATCAATTTTGATTTGGTTCAATTTAATCATATACAAAAATAAAAGAAATAATTCATTCAAACAAGAGAAAAAAGATAATAATTCATTTCAAAAAGGAAATGAATTATCTACGTGCCATTTTGCATCTTATAATTCATACTACCAGAACTTCAATTATGTCTGCTTATATTGTTAGCGAATCCAATATACTAATCAACATTAGTCAACAATGCATAAGCTACCGATATCGCTACACAAATAAATGATGCATCATATCTTTGCTCCTTTTCATTAAAGTGTTACATTTTTCGCATAAAAAAATATTCTTAAAAATAATATAATATATATATAATTATAAAAAATATGTATAAAATATTCAATAATTTTTTAACAAAATCAAAACAAATCAAACATTATCTATTTTTTAAAATGTAAACTTAAAAAAAATCAATTTATTTAATAAATTTAATTTTTTTATTTGAATCGATATTTATCAAAGTCGTCGATACCCCTAGTAACAACATTAGAAAGCTAAGTCGAGTACTTTACACATACTTACTTTACTATATATAGAAAAACAAGATGTATGTCCTCCTTTAATGCTAACATGGCCAAGTTGTAAAATAACTAAAAGAAAAAGGAACAAATCAATGTTTTCTTTATAAATAAATAATATATTTCTGATATATTATTATTTATATATGCATGAAAAAGGACAAAATTAGTTACGTAAAAGTCAGCCATGATAACATTAGAATCATCGAAAGAATTGCTTTAATTTGTACGCGGTTTTACATGTGCTATTTTGTCATTTCAACTATTTTTATTTTTAATTTTTCCTCATAAGAACTATGTAAACTTGTCTATCTGTATAGCACTAAATAAGAATCTTGGATCAATTTGTGACTTTTTAAAATATCTAAAAATAAAATAAATAATAAACCCCATTTATTTTAATGTGATGAAATTATGGATCAACCATATATATAATGATTGTGCATTGGACCTAACCCTTGAAGCATGTTGAAACAATAATTCAGAAAGAGACCTTTAATTTGTGTTTTGTCGGTCCTATGGCTTTACGATTTTGAATTGCCAATTTTCTACAATTCACACAGCCAAAAATTATCGAATCGAAAATTTCAATATCGCACGTATTATTATTATGCACATCCCTATTCCCTACAAACTGGGGTGGTGATAATTATGGGTAGTAGCTTAGCTTGTGGTTAATGACAATAGTTGACGGTCATAGTAATAACTAATAGTGATGATGAAAGATATAGCAACAATTGACGATTATAATGGTGATTGACAGTGATGATGGTGATTAATATTATTATAAATAATAGATGTTATGACCAGTGGCGGACCCAGGATTTTTGCTCAGGGGGTTCGAAGTATAAAGAAGAAGTTCAGGTGGTAGTGCAAGTGCGCGNAGCTTGTGGTTAATGACAATAGTTGACGGTCATAGTAATAACTAATAGTGATGATTTAAGATCTAGCAACAATTAACGATTATAATGGTGATTGATAGTGATGATGATGATTAATATTATTGTAAATAATAGATGTTATGACTAACTGTGAATTGTGATGTTTGATAATAATAGTTGTCTCTGGTGGTAACTGATAATAATGAATGACAACGGTGATAGTTAGCAACAGTGGGTGACGACAAACAATTAGTAACAAAGTAATTATAGATTAGTCGTTGTGAAATGTCATTGATCATTACAGAAATCTTGAACGGATAACAAATAAATGGTTTTAAAATTTTATTATAAGCCTTAATCTTATATATCTATTCAAATCTATTAAATGAGTGTGACATAAAAAAGCTACTGAATAATAAAATATAAAATCATTAAGATTTAAATCTAAAAGTAATCACACATAATAATTGAAATTTGACGAAGCCTAAGTCTAAGGAAAGAAGTAGCTAAGTAGGTCTTTAAAAAAAAAATCAAGAAGAGAAAAAAAAGTTAGTTAATTAATAAAAAGGCCATGTGAATGGTATTATGAGAAGGTTGAATCAACATCTATTTTGTTAGCAATGTGCCAATAACATTTAAGCATTATATTATATAGTAGAAGGGATGGAGACTCATCAAGTGATTTTGACTCGCACAACACCCATTACCACTCACTACTCATTTTATTTATTTTTATTTAAAAATGAGACATATTCTTGACTTTCTCATTTGGCCAATCCGTTAAAGACACTAATTAGTAAGCTCTATCTATTTAGGAATGTGATGTTTCTGGCTACATTTTAAATTTATCTAAAATTTAAACCTTGACGATTTTGGTTTTACGAAACATTTAAAGAAGAAAGGGTAGGTGGGGTGGAAGGGATGTTACGCTACATCTAGCCCTAAAAGTGTGTATACTATGTGAACTTGAGTTATGTTTTATAAAACTCTTTACTTTCCTCTCTCATTCCGATGTGAGATTCATTTAAAATGTCACATGCACCTCGATTATCCAACCTAGAAGTGCGTCAGTCCTATTCGACCCGTCCTCCGTTAGAGGCTTCGTACATTATTGTTAGTTTTTTTAGTTACGTACCGACCTTTAGAATTTGTTCCTTTCACTCCCACTTGGTCTATTTAATCAATCAAGTTACCTTTGGTTGAAAGAAGAATAACAATTGAGCCATAAGCTACAAGTACATTTTAATGATGCTTGATTTTCTATTTCTATCAAATTTAATTTAATTAAGTTTATAGTTCATAGTCATACTGAAGTTTCTACTCCATAAAAAAAATATGAGAAGTAGAGAATTTATGGTAATTTGTGTACTTCAAAATTACGTTCATAGTTCAAACTTCAAAGCATACTTTATTGACAAACATTACTCATTTATATTTTTGGTTATGAATTAATGTATTCCCTAATTGATGAAGATTTCTAACAGGTTATGCCAGTTATTGAACCTTTTTTCTTTCTTTCTTAAAACGAAAGAATTTTATTTATATATTAAGGTTTGTCCATAGACGTAAAAAAAAAACTGATTTAAACGAAACAGTTCCACAAGTATTTTTATCGATAGCATACGTTACCAAAAAAAAGGATATGCTTAAAAAATACAAAGATATACAATATGTCTACTTACTTCTTGTTAATTTTCATAACCATATAGTGCAAAAGTGAAATTAAAATCGTAAATGATTTCTTTTAGGGATATTTGAATCCTAACTTCATTCTTTTACGATATCATGACATATAAGTTAAGCTCTTTGTATTTCAACAAATCCAAATAGCCATTACTAAAAGTTCAACTTCTATGTACTCATAGTATAAGATAATTTTTACAATACTATTACGCTTCCTCCCCCACCTCATTCAAAAAAAAAAAAGAAGTTTGAAATATGTCTTGCAATTACTAGTGACAATTACATTTTAGCACTCTTTATAAATACCGCTAAAACTTATAAAGATATTGGATTAAATGACTATTAATTATACTAGTAAAGACTTTACCATTTTTTTCTTAATGTGCATATTTATTGGTGTAAGTTTTTTTTTTTTGTAGTGTAATAGTGTACTAATCCTTAAATATTATTAGTACATATAAGTTAAAATTCATATGATTGAGAAATATGTAATGTCTTTCATGAATGAAACGTAGACATGGAAATAAAGGCCCATTGTCCACCCTATCGTAGCCTCAAGGTCTCAAAAGTTGCATGTGCAGTGTTTAATTTACAAGGCAAATTGTTTTCTTAGTGACAAAGAAGCTTGTGTATGTGTAGGCATGGGGGTCCCTAAAGGGTCTTAATTCCTATCCTTTTTTTAGTCATAGAAAACAATAATTCAAGTATACCACCCATGTGGTTTCTTTCTTTTGCATCATATATATCATATGTGTAACGTCTAATTAATGTAATAGAAATTAATTTTATGTGTACATTGAATAATATGGGCATTAACAAGCATGAGATCTTGACACTTTCCTCAAGAAATTAAACATGGTAAGTGATTGTTACATTTACTCTTTTCTCAACCAAGGACATGAAATTGATGAATCAAAATCATTATTTTGTATCGAAGATAATATTCTAACTTGTCATATGAGGTCACCATGAAAATTAGCAAATAAGCATGTCAATTATCTTTAAAATGGATTGGTCTTTAACTTTTACCCCTCATATTTCATGTTTTTACATTTTTCCCTTTAGCGACTTAAGTTCTGCCTGATGGGATATACGTTCTTTAAAAATTAAAGTCATGCAAGATATAACCGTCCTGCAAAAAAAGATTTTTTTTTAAGCGGGTGATAAGTTAAAAGACCAACAAAAAAACAAGGGCATAAGTGTCAATGACCCAAAAATTAGATGTGTCAAATTGATGAGTTGACTTGATTTAAGTATGCCAAAATTGGTTTGACCCACCCAAAAGTTACTTCAGTTGAAATAAGATGTACCAAATTGCACAAACTAAGTTTTAGGTTCTTTGTTTGTTCTTTTATATTGTTTAGTATCTAATAAAACTATTTTTTTTTCTTTATTATAACTATATATAACATATTAAACTTAAAAAATTGTCTTTTTGAAATATTTGACAAGATTTCTCATGAATTAATTTAAGGTACATATCAACCCAAATTTAAACAAGTTCGACTAAAATAAGCAAGATTATCGACCCACCCAAACTTAATTAAACAGGATGGAGCAGTCATGTCTTCGTGAACTAATTTTGCCACCCATGAACAAATGTTCATTTTATTCACACCTTTGGTAGAGCAGAGTGGGATCGATTAACTAATAGTCTTGTTTCCATGTGCTTTTTATTCTTCATGACCAACATGCAATGTGTTTAGTTTAGCCCACAATGGCAAGTAGTCTTGTCACATGATCAAACGGGTCATTACTTCTTTCTTTAAGAGTGTCTTGAAAATATTTTTTAATTTTTTCATAGTTGGTTGGTTAAATATTATAGAAAGTATTTTCTTGAGGTAAACAAGTTTCTTCAAAATGAGAAAAATGTATTTCCTAATGAAATTGTACAAATTGCTTCGTCTATTAGATAGTTAATTAGTTAACCAAATGAAATACGTCACTTGTTTTAACTATACACATCGACCTCAAGTAGAACAAGCCTCGAGTTTTAGAACTAATTGAGGCAAATATGTGTAATTAATTGAGATAACATATTTTATGGGGTTAACTTAACAATATGAACGACACCACACACAAAAATAATTTCAAAATTATCTAGTTGAAACACTTTATTATTAGTTGATTAAATGTTCAATTGGAACAATGCTTAATTTGGATATCTAAATAAAATATTCTCATCCGGTATTTGGTACCTATATTGGTGCGTGAATAAATTCGAATTTACGTTGGAAACTGGGAAGCCGCCCCACATTTGGAGGGGGGAGGCAAAGCGCTCCCTAACAAAAGCTACTCTATACTTGGAAACTCAAACTCGAGATCTCTGTTTAAGAATAAAAAAATACTTACCACTCCACCACAATCTTTGTTGGTTGAATATTTGATTTAATAATGAATCAAATCAAACGAATCCTAGGTTTTGACTTTGAGCATCTATTGTAAGATCCTAAATATATTAACTAATCAATTCACTTCTCTCGAAGTTGATGATTATAAACAGACATGGGAAGTAATAAGTACTCAGAATCATGGGAGTTTAAAATATGAAAAAACAGGCAAAGCATTTAAGAATACACCAACCAATATCAGATGGAACTCATAAAGAAACACAAGTAATTATAATAGTTACCATATTTGGAAAATGTCTGATGTCAAGGCTAAGGATAATGGATGAATTGTAGTCTTGCTCATCATATGCATGCAAGTACGCACTTATATGGGTGGAAAAGTTATTTAGACGGGGCCGAGCTAGAGTATATCTTATGAGTAAAGCAAGACTTAATAAGTTAAAATCAAAAAGTTGTATGTGTTTGAAGAAATCTATTAAAATATATATCAATTGTTAATTTAGAATTCAGTAACTTAAAAAAACTAGAAATCAAAATTCATAAAGTTCAAATTAATTTTTCCTCCTTGAAATCGTAGTATATATTTAAATCTTTAAATCTCTTGTACAATAAAAAGGCCGGTTGGATTCATAGAGGGGATGAAATGTGTTGAGTACTGCTATGGGGATTGGAGAACAAAAATTTGTAGTTGTTGTAACAAAAGTTGAGGAGATTTAATTTATAGCCAATTACAAATGTTACTTTAGTTACAAAGGATCACTTACAGTTTTAAATAGAAGAAGGTGACCTTTCAAAATTCCTTATTATTTTAGATATGGAGACTAATGATTTCTCTAACGAAAATAAAACATTCCGCAACAAAAAATAGCTCACGATAACACTCAACCAGCTCATCTACAATAACAATATCGTCACCGATGAATTACAGATCTTCCGGCCCACTGAAAATGGGAAAAAAAAGCTTGATGGGGTGAGAGAGGCTCGAACTCTCGACCTCAGGATTACTCAGAAGCTATGAGACCTACGCGCTAGCCAACTGCGCCACCACCCCTTTGTGATACTAATTAATAATATTATATACTTAACCGGATCAGGAGGCTATATGTTATTCTGTGAGATGAAGTACTTATAATTCATTCTTCAACTTTTTAACTACAGATTGCACTATCATTTTAAGTAGACATAATATTTATGTTGTATATAATATTCACAATCTAGATTATTAAATCCACTTGATGAAAATAGTCAAGTTATATATGCTGGCGTATTCAGGATTTCGGCTAGATGAGTGCACGATTACGAAATCTGGAGCTACAAGACTCCAAATCACCCTCTCTATCTTCCCAATCAAAGATTAAGTTGAAAAGAACAAGCTGTCCAAAAATCAACTCAATCGGACAAGAAACGAAGCGGGAATCACTATTTGAAATTGGTTGCTAGGGCTTGTGCGAAAATCTGCACTTTCTCACTTTTCTCTCTATCTGGCTGCTCTTTAACTCTTGTGATATCTAAAAAATAAGACCTAAAAGAAAGTCTTACATATGCTCCATAATATTGGGCTTATGGGCAAAAAATGAGCTAGTCAAATTGGGCTAAATTTATCCACAAAGGAAAGGAAGGAAGACCCAAAACCTTGAACTTTTATTTATTCACATAGCTAGGAAGGGAAAAAAGCCCAAAACCCAACAGTTCTCCCCCTACCGACTATGTGGAGGAAACTGCCATTCCGACAATCATGCAACATTCTTTAATCATCCCTCTTGGCAAAACTTTAGTCATCATGTCGGAACCATTATCATTGGTATGGATCTTTTCAAGTTCAAGCATCTTAGAATCCAACACATCTCGAATCCAATGATACCTCGCATCAATGTGTTTAGACCAACCATGAAATATAGAATTCTTGCCAAGATGAATAGCACTTTGACTGTTGCAATAAAACATATACCTCTCTTGAGCACAACCAAGTTTCCCCAAAAATCTCTTCATCCAGATCAATTCTCTACAAGCTTCAACAATTGCAATAAGGTCAACATGTGTAGTAGATAAATCAACACATTTTTGCAACCTAGATTGCCAAGACACAGCTCCCCCTGCAAATGTAATAAAGTAGCCTGAAATAGACTTACGAGTATCAACATCACCGGCCATGTTTGAATCAGTGTAACCACAGAGAATAAGCTTCCCTGTACCAAAACATAAACTCAAACTAGAAATGCCACAAAGATATCTCATAATCCACTTTACATTATTTCAATGCTCTCTTTCCTGATTAGAAAGAAAACAGCTAACAATACCAACATCATGAGCAATATCTGGTCTTATATACACCATTGCATACATCAAACTACCAACAGCTGAAACATAAGGAACTTTTTTTATATCTTCCTTCTCATTATCACTGGAAGGACAATGTCTAGTACTCAATTTGAAGTGCATAACTAAAGGTGTACTATCAAGCTTAGCTTTGTCCATGTTAAATGTACGAAGTACTTTTTGAATGTACTTCTCTTGTGACAACCACAATTTCTTGGCATCTCTATTACAGACAATCTGCATGCCAAGAATGTGTCTTGTTGGTCCCAAGTCTTTCATAGCAAAAGACTTATTCAACTTTTGCTTCAACTCTTTAATCCTGCAAGCATTATGGCCAACAATAAGCATGCCATCAACATAAAACAAAACGATATTAAAGTCACCATCAGAGAAATTTTGCACAAAATCACAATGGTTTGAAAAAGTCTTCTTGAAGCCCTGCTGACTCATAAAAGAACCAAAATTCTTGTACCATTGCATGAGAGCTTGTTTTAAATCATACAAGTTCTTCTTCAATTTGCAAATATAATTCTCTTTTCCCTTGACTTCAAAGCCTTCCAGCTACTCCATATAAATTTCTTCATCCAAGTCACCATGGAGAAAAACAATTTTAACATCCATCTATTCAACCTCCAAGTCCAGACTTGCAGCCAAGCCTAGAACCACACAGATGGATGACATCTTCACAACTGGAGATAATATCTCATCAAAATCAACTTCTTTTTTTCTGATTAAACCCCTTCACAACTAATCTAGCCTTGTACCGTAGAATCGGGTTACCATCTTCATGTTTCACCCTCAAAACCCACATTTTTTTCAAAGCTTTTCGATCTTTAGGTAACATAACCAAATCAAAGGTATGATTATCATGTAGAGA
This sequence comes from Solanum stenotomum, assembly GCF_019186545.1. Taxonomy (NCBI): domain Eukaryota; kingdom Viridiplantae; phylum Streptophyta; class Magnoliopsida; order Solanales; family Solanaceae; genus Solanum; species Solanum stenotomum. The sequence continues at coordinate 186,773 of NW_026026690.1, forward strand.
CTTCATTTCATCCTTCATAGCATCAAACCACATTTCTTTTTCTTCACTTTTAATGGCCTCATCAAGAATCTCTAGTTCTCCCCCGTTAGTTAAGAGTACATACTCATTGGGAGAATACCGAGATGAAGGTATTTTCTCTTTAATAGAGCTTTTGAGAGAACTTTCGGGAGCATCAATAATAATTGGTTGCTCACCAACTATATCATCTTGCATTGGAGCATCAACGACATACTGGTTATTCTGAATATGATCATCATCTTCAATATCAACTTGAAGATTTTCACCTGGTGGAATAGTCAAAGGAATTGGATCAATATCAACTAGACTCTTACTGCTCTGAGAATCAACTTTCTCAGCTTTGTCAAGATTTTCAATTGTTTGGTCTTCAAAGAACACAATATCACGGCTTCTAATACGTTTCTTCTCAATTGGATCAAAGAAATGATAGCTAAATTCATCTTGACCGTAACCAACAAAGATACATTGCTTAGTTTTAACATCCAACTTTGACCTCTCATCATTAGGAACATGCACAAAGGCTTTACACCCAAAAACTTTAAGATAATCATAAGAAACATTCTTGCCAGACCAAACTCTATCAGGAACATCACCATTCAAAACAACATCCGGAGATAAATTGATAACATATGCAACAATATTAAGTGCTTCTGCTCAAAAGGAATCTGGCAGCTTAGCATTTGAAAGCATACATTAAACCCTCTCAAAAAGAATTTTGTTCATCCTCTTCTCTAAACCATGTAGTTGAAAAGTCTTCAGAGGAGTTTTCTGATGCCGAATACTCTACTCTCTGCAATATCTATCAAAAGGATCAATATACTCACCACCATTATCAGAACGGATGTATTTCAATTTCTTTCCTGTCTGTCTCTCAACCAATGCCTGAAAATTCTTGAACACATCAAGTACCTAATCCTTGGACTTCAAAGAGAATACCCAGAGTTTGCGCGAATAATTATCAATAAAAGTCACAAAGTAAAGTACACCACCATGAGACTTTACCTTAAAAGGACCACACAAATCAGAATGTACCAACTCCATCAAATCAAGATTTCTTGAAGGCGGATGACTCTGAAAAGAAACTGTTTTCTATTTACCGGCTAAACAATGAATACACTTGTTCAACTTTGCTTATTTTACTCCAGAAAGCAAATTCTTCTTAGCCAAATTGTCCATCCCCTTCTCGCTCATATGACTCAGTTTTCTATGCCATAACAATGATGAAGTATCTTTCTCTACCATATTTACTGAGCCTCTAAGAATGGAGCCCTAAAAAACATACAAGTTAGACAACTTGTCACCACGGAATACCACCATTGAACCTTTTGTAAGCTTCCACTGGCTAGCACCAAGGGTATTAACATAACCCTCATCATCAAGGTATCCAACATAAATCAAATTCAAGGGAACATCTGGAGCATGCTTGACATTATTGAGAACTAGTTTGGAACCATTATTGCTTTTCAAACAAACAATCCCAATACCAAGAACCACAACCTCATGATTATTGCCCATTTTCAACATCCCAAAATTACCTGGAGTATAAGAAGAAAATAATTCCTTCCTTGGCGTGACATGAGAAGTAGCACCATAATCCATAAACCAGCTAGACTTATCGCAAACACGATTGATGACATTTTCAACATAAGAAACAAAAAGGTCATCATTAGCAATAATAGCAACACAATTTTCATTTTCGCCTTCTTTCTTTTATTGTTTCATATCTCTCTTGTACTTGAAACAATATTTCTTGAGATGCCTATTCTTATGGCAATAGTCACATGTAACATTCTTGAATCTAGAATTTGACTTTTCTCTACTTTTATCTCTGTCATTCTGATCTCTAAACTTGCTTCTCCCCCTGTCTTCAGTAACCAAAACATCAGAGTGTGAAGTAGAAAAAGATGAGCCATGAGATCTTCTTCTCATCTCTTCATTCAAGACACCACTCATAGCATATTACATGGTCACAACACCACTAGGAGCAGAATTAGTCAAAGAAACTCAAAGGTTTCAAAAGAGTCTAACAGAGTATTAAGAAGTCATAGTCCTTGAATTTCTTCATCGAATTTTACACCCTATCCTCATCATTCATAGATTCGGGTTTATTAGAAGCAAACACAGGTAGATGCATTTTCTTGACAAATAGAAGATCTTTCATCTTGCATTTCCAAGTATGATAATTACTATCATTCAAATAAACCATCTTGATCATATTTAACTCCATCATTTAAATAGATAATCAACAACGACCTAATGCTTTTATACCACTTTGTTGGGAAATACAAGCACAAAATAAATGTGCACGACAGGGCAATAGCGGAAGAAAACCCAAGTAAATACTTTCACTTCTATTTGAACCAATAGAAGATAAAATAATGCAAGAACAAAATGTTTGGGAAGCAAACAAATCAACCAAGCAAGAAAATAAATCAATACACGAGACACCAAAGTTTAACGTGGAAAACCTCTTCGGTGTGAAGAGTAAAAACTACAAGGCCAAAGCTCCACTAAAATTAACAAGAGTTACAAAAGTGTTCTGCAAAATGGCCACCAACAAGGTGCCAAATAATGAGCAACACAACTAGAAGATAACACAAAAAACTAGAGAAATAAAAGAAACAAAAACACNAATTAGCTGAAACGTCAAAAGTGTAACCGATAACCACTTGGAAAGGTGTTACTCATAGACACAAGATAAATATAAAATTTAAATTTATATTCTCACTTAGAGAGGTGTACCCAAGCATCATCACATTATTATATGATATACTTTGAACATGGGTTCACACATCTATATTTAAATATTTTTTAAAAAATATAACATTACTATACATGATCTAGAGAGAGTATGGGTTCACATGAACCCACAGCACCCCCTCTAGATACGCCTCTGTTAATATGCAGCAGCCAGCAACTGAAACTTATCTTATCATTTCGAGGTAAACAAAGTTGTTAAAAGACTTTCATCCTAATGAACAACATTTGTATGAGGAAATTACCATATTATATTCACAAAGTTACACAACAGACTAATAGCTAAGATACAATTGAAGCAAGGGATATATATATTATTCATGAAGTCGAGATGAACGCTTAGCAGTTTTTCTATTTACAATGAAAATGAGTTTGAGCTATTAATGTTGCATTAACAGGTAACATAATAAGTATAATCCTTTCATATTTTACGTCTAGTTACTTTTTTTTGGTCTTTGATAGTACTCAACTAATCCTTTTCTTTGGAAGATTACCGCACAGAGATTGCATATAATGTCTACATGTGTGTTGGGAAAGGCAAGCACAAAATAAATGTGCACGACAGGGGAATAGCAGAAGAAAATCCAAGTCAAAACTTTCCCTTCTATTTGAACCAAGAACAAACTGTTTGGGCACCATACAAATCAACCAAGCAAGAAAATAAATCAATACACAAGACACCAAAATTTAACGTGGAAAACCTCTTCGGTGTGAAGAGTAAAAACCACAAGGCCAAAGCTCCACTAAAATCAACAAGAGTTGCAAAAGGTGTTCTCCAAAATGGCCACCAACAAGGTGTCAAACCAGTGGCGGAGGCAGGAATTCTATCAAGGGGGTTAAAAAAAAAAATTACGCACGCTAATATTATCCATAAATAAACGGGTCGGGTCATATATGAACGGATTGATTAGCAAACAGGTTGACAAAAAAAATCCTTAGTTCAAATAATATCTTACAATTACAACTCATCTTAAGAAACAAATTTAAAGTACATATCTATAAAATGATAATAAAGTAGCACAATTCAATCAAAAAGTTCTACAAGTTCTTCAATTCCTTTAGAATTCTCTTCGGCTCCTGAAAGTGCAAATGGAGAGCAAGCACAAATTTAACATTAGAAAGACTAACAAAAAACACAAATCAAAGCGAAAATACTATTTCTTCACAAAAATTCTTTTTGGCATAAAATGACTTCATTACATTACAAAACTACACAACCTTGAAGGGAGGTTAAGAAATCAAACATGCGGATAAACCTATCAAAACATATTTTTACATTTGAAAATACAACTACATACATTTTTACAATTGTATTCTACGAGGTTTCATATCTTGAAATGTCTTAATAATAACATCATTATAAATCTTATCAAATACATCTCTTTCTAAATAAGGCACCAAACAACCACTAAAAAAATCATCACTCATTTGACTCTGCAAGTCATTCTTGATAAACTTCATTGCCGAAAAAGCTCTTTCAACAGAGGCAGTGTCAACTGGTAAAAGTAGAGCAAGTTTCACTAAGCGAAATACAAGAGGATAATTTGAATGTTTCTTTGTCTGAACTAATCTTTTGAAAAGATCACAAAGCCCATTTAGATTGGAGAACCTTTCATCAACATCACGAACATCAACAATGTAACTTGCAAGTTCATTCTCAAGAATACACATATTGGATTCATCAAAGTCATCTGGATATAATTCAGCCATTCTCATTACTTTTCTTATGTCAAAACTTGAAATTGAGTTAATTGGATTCAAGCAAGCAATTCCATGGAGCAAATCGGTAGTCACCTCATCAAAACGATCATTAAGTTCTTGAAGTTACCAATCAATGATATTGCAAAACACTTCAACACGATAATGATGTAAGATTGTATAGTTAGCAAGTTTTCGCCGTGATCTTAAAGAGCTAGCATATGGCTCCTCAAAGTTAGGTATCAAAACATCATGTTTGATGCAAAATGTAGATACCTTGGCAATAAGAGAATCACATTCATCATCTCTTAAGACTTGCAACCTTCTCTTTGCTACTTCAGCAAGTAGCATGACATTTGCAATATCTTGCTCTTTTTTTTGTAAGCATTTATTAAGCTCATTTGTGATTGCTAAGACATTTCTTATCAAATGCAACATAAACGCAATATCAAATGTTTGACAAGCTTCAAGATGTCCCATTGCCTTGACTCTTTCATCCATACTCCTTGCATCAAGAGCAAGTGATTCAAGAACCTCAAGAATAGAGCCAAACATAATAATAAAATTGTTAAAGGATTTATAATGAGATCCCCAACGAGTATCACAAGCTCTTGAAAGACCAAGTTGTTGATTCAAGCCCCTACCGGTTGTAAGTTCACCCATAACTAATGCCACTTGAATTGTTGATTTTTGAGAATCTCGTAATTTATCCATACGCTTAAAAGAAGATCCCAATACATTAAAAATATTTGAGATCAATACTACAAGTTTTCCCACTTCAACACACTTTTTAGAGACCCCAACAAAAGTTAGTTGAAGTTGATGAGCAAAACAATGGATTGAATGAGCCGATTTACTTTCTCGTCTAATCAACATTTTAAGGCCATTGATCTCACCTTGCATATTACTTGCCCCATCGTAACATTGTCCACGCACACTTGATGGACTCAAAGAATGTTGAGCAAGTAAATTAAAAATTGCCTCTTTTAAAAATGAAGCACTAGTATCTTCAACATGAACAATGTCAATAAGTCGCTCCATTACAAATCCCATTCTATCAATATAACGAAGCACGATAGCCATTTGCTCCTTATGTGACACATCAAAGGATTCATCAACTAGTAAAGCAAAGTAGTCACCATTTAATTCATCAAGAATAGCTTTAACGGTCTCTATCTTACATGCGCTCACAATACCTTTTTGAATCATTGGAAAAGTCATTTGATCATTTACAGGAGCATGTTTCAAAACATAATCACGAATTTTATCACATTTTTTTGCATACCATGAGAGAATTTCAAGAAAGTTACCCCTACTAAGTGATGATTTAGACTCATCATGACCTCGAAATGCAAATCCCCGAGAAGTCTTACTACATCAACCAACGCACTTAAGCGCATATAATATTCATGCTTGAGTTGATTAGATTGCATCTCAAATGCAAATTGAATAGACCGCCGTTATTGTAGTAAATCTTGACATTTCTTTTTTGACTGATTATGTATGCTATTCGGTAGACCAATATGTTTGTTAAGACCACCGTTTTTGTTCCAACTCTTAAATCCTATAGTTGAAAATGTCTCCTCTCCTCCTTGATTAATGTTATGATCTTTAAAAAGATAGTAATACAAACAATAGACTGCATCTTTACTAACACTATACTCCAACCAATCATGATATATATCATCAAACCATTCATGATTAAAACGACGCATTGATCTTAAAATATATGTTTGAGGATACTCTTGCACCGCCAAACGAGGTTGACAAGGACCATTCAAAAGGTATACTCTTCTAATAACATCACGGTGGTTTGGATGATAGTTCAATATTGATGTTCTTTTACTAGGATCAAACTTTAAAGAACTCAAATCAAATTCTTGAGAAGAATCTAACGACACTTCTGAATGATTAGTATTTTCTTTTTGATTAGATTGACTATGACTTTGAGAGGCTAAAGTTGCTTTCGGTACGTAAAATACTTCTTCACTGAATATTGAGACTGAATCGTAAAATCAAAATTTAGTCAGAACTTACAAAAATTAAATATGCAATAAGGACCAAAACAAAATTATAGACAATGAACAAAAGTTTGAATCTCATAAATAAAAGTTAATATCCACTAAACAAATGTTGAATGTCCATAATAAACATATAAAATCAACAAATAAGCCCAAACAAATAAAATTATAACTTTCATAATCAGTGAATATAATTGAAATTTTCATATGAAAAATAAAAAATTGTTAAGAGAAGTGAATATCCGAGTTCAATTAGCTAAATAAAATAGCACATCAACAAATACCAAAATCAAAGCATAGAATTCTGAAAAAAAAAACAGAAAAGTAAACTTACAGAGGTTGCCATCACAAATGGAGCCTGAAGGAGAGAATTAAATTAATCCACGAAGGACCACCACTCCTCCACTACCGGCAGCAAGCAACAACAACAACAGGGAGGCAGCAAGCAGCAGCAACAACAGGCGGCAGCAAGCAGCAGGCTTGGAAATAGGGTTAGAAATAGAAAGAGGATAGTCATATACGGACTAAATTTCCATTTTAAAGTTGGGCCAAGTGATTGTGTACTTTGTTTCTTTTTTATTGAATAAAAGAGCTCCAAGCTCAAATTTGATTAAAAAAATAAAAAGAAATTTTAAATATAAATTTTTTAATTAGTTATGACTTTAAAAATGGGGTCTATCTATATTTAATAAAAAAAACACTCAAAAGTTAAAACTGAAGCCAGCAAAATCGCTAAAAATTACAACAAAAAAAGATGTTGTTGCCTGGAATCGATCCCGCGACCCAAAGCTCACTTAAGCGAAATCTTGAGACTCCCTCAACCATTGGGCTACTCCTTTGATATATATTCAGGGGGTTCAATTTTAAATATATACATGTACATAAAAAAATCGATCTTATATATATAGTGTAATTTTTTTACCGATGACCCCCCTCAAATGACTGTACATCCGCCCCTGTGTCAAACAATGAGTAACACAACTAAAGTAGAGAAATAAAAGAAGCAAAAACACCAAACCCGCAGCTACTGTTCATGAGTAAAAATCTAGAGCTACAAGACTCCAAATCACCCTCTCTATGTTCCCAATGAAAGATTAAGTTGAAAAGCACAAGCTGTCCAAAAATCAGCTCAATCGGACAAGAAACGAAGCGGGAATCACTATTTGAAATTGGTTGCTAGGGCTTGTGTGAAAATCTGCACTTTCACACTTTTCTCTCTATCTGGCTGCTCTCAAACTCTTGTGATATCTAAAAAATAAGACCTAAAAGAAAGTCTTACATATGCTCCATAATATTGGGCTTATGGGCAAAAGATAAGCTAGTCAAATTGAGCTAAATTTATCCACAAAGGAAAGGAAGGAAGACCCAAAACCTTGAACTTTTATTTATTCACATAGGAAAATCTCTTCATCCCGATCAATTCTTTACAAGCTTCAACAATTGCAATAAGGTCAACATGTGTAGTAGATAAATCAACACATTTTTGCAACCTAGATTGCCAAGACACAGCTCCCCCTGCAAAAGTAATAAAGTAGCCTGAAATAGACTTACGAGTATCAACATCACCAGCTATGTTTGAATCAGTGTAACCACAGAGAATAAGCTTCCCTGTACCAAAACATAAACTCAAACTAGAAATGCCACAAAGATATCTCATAATCCACTTTACATCATTTCAATGCTCTATTCCCGGATTAGAAAGAAAACGATTAACAATACCAACATCATGAGCAATATCTGGTCTTATATACACCATTGCATACATCAAACTACCAACAGCTGAAACATAAGGAACTTTTTTCATATCTTCCTTCTCATCATCACTGGAAGAACAATGTCTAGTACTCAATTTGAAGTGCATAGCTAAAGGTGTACTATCAAGCTTAGCTTTGTCCATGTTAAATCTACGAAGTACTTTTTGAATGTACTTTTCTTGTGACAACCACAATTTCTTGGCATCTCTATTACAGACAATCTGCATGCCAAGAATGTGCCTTGTTGGTCCCAAGTCTTTCATAGCAAAAGACTTATTCAACTCTTGTTTCAACTCTTTAATCCTGCAAGCATTATGACTAACAATAAGCATGTCATCAACATAAAGCAAAACGATATTAAAGTCACCATCAGAGAATTTTTGCACAAAATCACAATGGTCTGAAAAAGTCTTCTTGAAGCCCTGCTGACTCATAAAAAAACCAAAATTCTTGTACCATTGCATGAGAGCTTGTTTTAAATCATACAAGCTCTTCTTCAATTTGCAAATATTATTTTCTTTTCCCTTGACTTCAAAGCCTTCTGGCTGCTCCATATAAATTTCTTCATCCAGTCACCATGGAGAAAAGCAGTTTTAACATCCATCTATTCAACCTCCAAGTCCAGACTTGCAGCCAAGCCTGGAACCACAAGGATGGATGACATTTTCACAACTGGAGATAATATCTCATCAAAATCAACTTTTTTTTTTCTGATTAAACCCCTTCACAACTAATCTAGCCTTGTACCGTGGAACCGGGTTACCATCTTCATGTTTCACCCTAAAAAAACACATTTTTTTCAAAGCTTTTCGATCTTTAGGTAACATAACCAAATCAAAGGTATGATTATCATGTAGAGATTTCATTTCATCATCCATAGCATCAAACCACATTTCTTTTTCTTCACTTTTAATGGCCTCATCAAGAATCTCTAGTTCTCCCCCGTAAGTCAAGAGTAAATACTCATTGGGAGAATACCGAGATGAAGGTATTTTCTCTTTAATAGATCTTTTGAGAGAACTGTCGGGAGCATCAATAATAGTTGGTTGCTCACCAACTATATCGTCTTGCACTGGAGCATCAACGACATACTGGTCATTCTGAATATGATCATCATCTTCAATATCAACTTGAAGATTTTCACCTGGTGGAATAGTCAAAGGAATTGGATCAACATCAACTAGGCTCTTACTGCTCTGAGAATCAACTTTCTCAGCTTTGTCAAAATCTTCAATTGTTTGGTCTTCAAAGAACACAATATCACGACTTCTAATACGTTTCTTCTCAATTGGATCAAAGAAACGATAGCTAAATTCATCTTGACCGTAACCAACAAAGATACATTGCTTAGTTTTAACATCCAACTTTGACCTTTCATCATTAGGAACATGCATAAAGGCTTTACACCCAAAAACTTTAAGATGATCATAAGAAATATTCTTGCCAGACCAAACTCTATCAGGAACATCACCATTCAAAATAACATCAGGAGATAAATTGATAACATATGCAACAATATTAAGTGTTTCTGCTCAAAAGGAATCTGGCAGCTTAGCATTTGAAAGCATACATTTAACCCTCTCAAAAAGAATTATGTTCATCCTCTTCTCTAAACCATGTAGTTGAGGAGTCTTCAGAGGAGTTTTCTGATGCCGAATACCCTACTCTCTGCAATATCTATCAAAAGGATCAATATACTCACCATCATTATCAGAACGGATGTATTTCAATTTCTTCCCTGTCTGTCTCGCAACCAATGCCTGAAAATTCTTGAACACATCAAGTACCTGATCCTTGGACTTCAAAGAGAATATCGAGAGTTTGCGCGAATAATTATCAATAAAAGTCACAAAGTAAAGTACACCACCATGAGACTTTACCTTAAAAGGACCACACAAATCAGAATGTACCAACTCCATCAAATCAAGCTTTCTTGAAGGCGGATGACTCTGAAAAGAAACTATTTTCTATTTACCGGCTAAGCAATGAATACACTTGTTCAACTTTGCTTATTTTACTCCAGAAAAGCAAATTCTTCTTAGCCAAATTGTCCATCCCCTTCTCGCTCATATGACTCAGTCTTCTATGCCATAACAATGATGAAGTATCTTTCTCTACCATATTTACTGAGCCTCTAAGAATGGAGCCCTAAAAAACAGACAAGTTAGACAACTTGTCACCACGGGATACCACCATTGAACCTCTTGTAAGCTTTCACTGGCCAACACCAAGGGTATTAACATAACCCTCATCATCAAGGTATTCAACATAAATCAAATTCAAGAGAACATCTGGAGCATGCTTGACATTATTGAGAACTAGTTTGGAACCATTATTACTTTTCAAACAAACAATCCCAATACCAAGAACCGCAACCTTATGATTATTGCCCATTTTCAACATTCCAAAATTACCTGGAGTATAAGAAGAAAATAATTCCTTCCTTGGCGTGACATGAGAAGTAGCACCATAATCCATAAACCAGCTAGACTTATCGCAAACACGATTGATGACATTTTCAACATAAGAAACAAAAAGGTCATCATTAGCAATAATAGCAACACAATTTTCATTTTCGCCTTCTTTCTTTTATTGTTTCATATCTCTCTTGTACTTGAAACAATAATTCTTGAGATGTCTATTCTTATGGCAATAGTCACATGTAACATTCTTGAATATAGAATTTGACTTTTATCTACTTTTATCTCTGTCATTCTGATCTCTAAACTTGTTTCTCCCCCTGTCTTCAGTAACCAAAACATCGGAGTGTGAAGTAGAAAAAGATGAGCCATGAGATCTTCTTCTCATCTCTTCATTCAAGACACCACTCATAGCATATTACATGGTCACAACACCACTAGGAGCAGAATTAGTCAAAGAAACTCAAAGGTTTCAAAAGAGTCTAACAGAGTATTAAGAAGTCATAGTCCTTGAATTTCTTCATCGAATTTTACACCCTATCCTCATCATTCATAGATTCGGGTTTATTAGAAGCAAACACAGGTAGATGCATTTTCTTGACAAATAGAAGATCTTTCATCTTGCATTTCCAAGTATGATAATTACTATCATTCAAATAAACCATCTTGATCATATTTAACTCCATCATTTAAATAGATAATCAACAACGACCTAATGCTTTTATACCACTTTGTTGGGAAATACAAGCACAAAATAAATGTGCACGACAGGGCAATAGCGGAAGAAAACCCAAGTAAATACTTTCACTTCTATTTGAACCAATAGAAGATAAAATAATGCAAGAACAAAATGTTTGGGAAGCAAACAAATCAACCAAGCAAGAAAATAAATCAATACACGAGACACCAAAGTTTAACGTGGAAAACCTCTTCGGTGTGAAGAGTAAAAACTACAAGGCCAAAGCTCCACTAAAATTAACAAGAGTTACAAAAGTGTTCTGCAAAATGGCCACCAACAAGGTGCCAAATAATGAGCAACACAACTAGAAGATAACACAAAAAACTAGAGAAATAAAAGAAACANATCAACAACAACCTAATGCTTTTATACCACTTTGTTGGGAAATGCAAGCACAAAATAAATGTGCACAACAGGGCAATAGCGGAAGAAAACCCAAGTAAATACTTTCACTTCTATTTGAACCAATAGAAGATAAAATAATGCAAGAACAAACTGTTTGGGAAGCAAACAAATCAACCAAGCAAGAAAATAAATCAATACACAAGACAATAAAGTTTAACGTGGAAAACCTCTTCGGTGTGAAGAGTAAAAACTACAAGGCCAAAGCTCCACTAAAATTAACAAGAGTTACAAAAGTGTTCTGCAAAATGGCCACCAACAAGGTGCCAAATAATAAGCAACACAACTACAAGATAACACAAAAAACTAGATAAATAAAAGAAGCAAAAACACCAAACCCGCATCTACTGTTCATGAGCAAAAATCTAGATCTACAGGACTCCAAATCACCCTCTCTCTGTTCCAGATCAAAGATTAAGTTGAAAAGAACAAGCTGTCCAAAAATCAGCTCAATCGGACAAGAAACGAAGCGGGAATAACTATTTGAAATTGGCTGCTAGGGCTTGTGCGAAAATCTACACTTTCTCACTTTTCTCTCTATCTGGCTGCTCTCAAACTCTTGTGATATCTAAAAAATAAGACCTAAAAGAAAGTCTTACATAAGCTCCATAATATTGGACTTATGGGCAAAAAGTGGGCTAGTCAAATTAGGCTAGATTTATCCACAAAGAAAAGGAAGGAAGACCCAAAACCTTGGACTTCTATTTATCCACATAGGAAGGGAAAAAGTCCCAAAACCCAACAAAATGATTTTACAACTTGATATTGTAGTAACCAACAAGCTTTCTAGGACCAAACAGAATGAAAATTTTAGCTCAATCTTCTCTAATTAATGTCAAATTGAGATATTCATTGAGCGATCATCATGCCATATATGCAACAATTTTATGGTTCAATCAACTGTACAAATGTAGTAACTAATGTGAGAGACAATAGAGTATTTAAAAAGTACAAATATGAAATTCTGAAGAAATACAAGTGAAGTTGAATGAAGTTCTTCCTTGTTGGCAAAGTTACGTTATGACATCTTACTTGTTGTCCAATAAAGTAGATTTTACCCAACACTACAAAAGTGCTTCAGAACAGAAATCATCAACTTATCAATTGAAAAGGTACAACACAAAGCCTTCTCAAACAGAAAATTAATGAGAACATCGATGGCAACATTACATCTAGCATTAAAAGTGTGTATACCATGTGAACTTGAGTTATGTTTTACAAAATTCTTTACTTTCTTCTCTTATTTCGATGTGAGATTCATCTAAAACGTCATATGCACCTCAGTTTACCAACCTGGAAGTCTGTTAGTCCTACTCGACCTGTCCTCCGTCTGAGGTTTCATACATTATTGTTAGTTTTTTCAGTTACCGACCTTAACTCCCACTTGATCTATTTAATCAATCAAGTTAAAATGTTCTATATAATGTTACGTTGCGTGTTCCGTTTGGCTGTAAGAAGAATAACAATTGAGCCATAAGCTTCAAGAAGTTTGTTGCGCACAATGAAAGTGAGATTAAGCTTTTAATGTTGCATCAACAAGAAACATAATAAGCATGATCCTTCCATTTTCTACGTTTAGTTACTTTTTTGGGCCTTGATAGTACTCAACTAATCTTTTTCTATGGAAGATTACCACACAGAGATTGCACATAATGTGTCTACAGACTACACGGAAGAGGAAGATGACTGTAGAGCGAGCAGCTCAACTTGATATTGTAGTAACCAACATGCTTTCTACGGAACTGAATGAGCATTTTAGCTCTACATGCTCTAATTAGTGTCAAACAGAGATATTCATTGAGCAAATATGATATGATCATTATGTCATGTAACTAAGATATATTCAACAGTTTGGTGGTTCAATGAACTGTATACAAACTTTTTACACCTTTTTTTCACTAGACCGCAAGAACAAATTTAACGCCAAAAGGAATAGTTTGTAACCTCAACATCAGCTAATATTCTCTACTTTATTTTTATTACAGACAATTTGTAAATGGGATGTGAATCAAGATCCTTCTAAGCCTCACTTTTTTCTCTCCTCCCCAAAGTTGCTCCTATGTACTAATCAGTGTAGTTCTCTCATCTGCCCCCTTTGCGGTCAGCAGCAACATCAACTTCCACTTTGCCTTTTTTCCGATCAGCAGCAACATCATCTTCCAGTTTGCCTTCTTTTCGATCAACAGCAGCAACATCAACTTCTACTTTCCCTTCTTTAGGATCAGCAGCAACATCAAATTTCACTTTACCTTCTTTCTGATCAGTAGCAACATCAACTTCTACTTTGCCTTCTTTCAACTCGTCAACACTGTTCAACTGCAGTTTATCCTCTTTGAATAACTCTGAATTATGTATAGAGTTTGGATTTATCAGTCAGCAAAAACATATTATATCGAAGGACAATGCAGTGTAAATAAAGTAGACAGTCTCAAACCTTCCTCTACTTATTACTTCGTTTTAGTTGCATACAACAAACGAAATCCAACTCCCAATTTCATTCAAACTATGTTATTTCAGAATATATAGTTTCAATTAGATGCCCAAATTTCACTAATTAATGGAATTTCTATGCTCAAATTTCTGAGTTTCTATGTATTACATCCTACACAATTTTACACCAATACATAACAAGAAAACAAGAAATCATAACTCAGAAATTACTATCAGATCGAATAAAAATCAAATAATCCTGAAATTAACGTGGTTATAATTGAAAGCTATAAAGAAGATGCAGCAACATATGAACTTTTAGAACGTCGATCAAGCAAATCAGAAAACCACCAATTGCTTGACAATTGAAAGCCTTTATGCATACATAAACAGGCAAATAGAAAAACGAGAACATCGACGACATCATAAGAACTAATTGATACAAACAGATCGACAATAAACATTTTACCTTCATGCGTATCCTTCATCTTCAAAAGCTGGTCCAGATCCTTCTGCATACATTCATCAATAGCAATAAAGGCTGCAATATCAGGCCTTTTTGTACATTTTCCTTTAAGAGAATTGAGGTTGTGTCACGCCCCAAGCCTACACCCTGGGCGGGATCGGCACTCGGAGACCATTGCTGGCCCCAAGTGAACCCTTGGCCTGGCTTTCTTAACGCAGCGGAAACTTATCTCAAAAGCATAACTCAATGCAATGAAAGGTTATAAACAACCAACTGATAAAATATGGCCAAAAAGGCAACTCGAGTCTCAAAATAGAATATTTATATATATACATAAATGAGAGACTCAAAACTAACTGACTGACTGTCTGTCTATGAAGCCTCTAAAATACTGAGATGGATGTTGGGACAGACCCCGCAACATCCTAATAAAACAAAAACTAAGAACACAAAATAATTGAGTCCTCCGGAATGCAAGGAGGCTCACCACCGACTCTGGAGTGCTCAGCTGGATCAACGATGTGCAGGATGCTGATCCGAGGTACCTGTATCTGCATCATAAGACGATGCAGGCCAACTGGCATCAGTACATGGAATGTACGAGTATGCGAGCTGGAAAACTAAGCAACTTAGGCTAGAAAGAAATTTGGAAGAAACTGAAAAGTTTACCTTGCTCAACTCAACTCAACCTAACTGACTTCTTTCAATATAAGGCAATTTAAAACAAGTGCGATATAAAGAAAGACTGTTTAAAATATGCTATAAACTCTGTGTGTATACAAGGATACAATAAGCCTGAGATGTATATAGAAATACAATTGAACTGATGTATATAAAATACAATAATTTCTGTGTATAAAAATACAATAACTGCTGTAGGAGTTTCTCTAACCGACAACTATCACATAAGAGCTATAGTGATGATACAACGATCGACCTCACGCTGCCAGAGCATCTTATACCCGGCCAAAGGTATAAGACCTGAACTGCCTAATGGATCCACTAGTCTAATCTGAAAAGGATTCATCTAAAAAGTATGATCATTTTCTACCCATGGTGGCTAACATGGTTCTATGGGGGCTGTGGGTTCTTTGAACGCTCCCCCAATTCGGTGCTCGATACTACTCCCAAAAATGTACTGGCTCTTATGTTTTTAAAACATATGTCTTCCTGTTGATTGAGATAATTACTCAAAAAAAACTATCCCGAAGGCTCTTTGGAAATCTCAGTTTCCAACTTTGTTTAAATGTAAAGACATTTCTTTAAAATTTCTTTGGGAATACATAGTTCCCTAATAACTTTGAGAAATGAACTCAACTTTAAACTCTTGACTATTCAAGAAGGACGAGAATCACTCATATTACAGTTGTCCATTCAAGTGCCTCCAGAATGCTAACTAAGCAAAAGTAATATGTCAATTAATCACAACTAACTTAGCCAGAAACAAACCAAATACAGTAACCAAGTAATCCATAGCAAGGATAGCCTAGATCATATTATCACAAAGTATCTTTATTGGAACCATTCTTCTGGAACAAACAGTAGAACTTTTCTGGTATTGATGCAACTATTTTTGGATGTTGAAGGGCTGAGGCTCCCAGTTTCTGCCTATTAATATGCACACGTCATTGAGGCATCCCTTTCTGGGCATTGAGCCGTCAAGTTCTGGGACCTAGGATGCTCAGAGCTAGTACTACAATGCCCAACTTTTCAGTAATAAATATTGCAGGTTTCAAGTTAACAGATTCAGTCATAATAATTCACTTGATTCTTCAGCTGATGCTAAAAATGCTGCCACAATTCAATTTTGCTTCTTCACTGTTTATGTAGTGGAAAAAAAAAAAACCTCAACCTCCAAGCATGAGGTTAGGGGTTGTAGTCATTATGGGAGAAAACGTGAGACAGAGCCACTGTTGACTCCTACACAGGGGATTCCAGGTGTGGTGCCAAAAATATATATATATATATATATGTTTTGGTCATGAAGCACTTGGATGCAATACAGAATTATGATCACTACGAATAGAAAATACTCTAACGAAGACTAAATAACTTCAACTAACACTCACCAACACAACCAACAACTTCAACAACACAACCAATCTTTTCTCAAATCATAAAAATGAGCTTGGTGTGTGGGGGAAAGGATCAACCCACACTAAAGAACTCACATACCTATTAGGGATCACCCCCGACGATTTCCACGACGATCTTTGACGAAAACTCCTTGATCTCCTCTTCTTTTTCTCTTCTTTCTCTCTTCTTCACTCAAGAACCCTAACTCTTACTCTTTTAAAATGGAACAAAAATGATCCACAATCAGCCTAACACAACAATATAACCTCAAAAGAAATGATTTGTGAAAAGACCAAATTTGGCCAAAAACTCACTGATTTCCACACTTAGCCAAATTTCCAGATTCTGAATTTTTCCAAAAATGACTACTTCCAATTTCAAGGTTCTTCATATTCATTTTAAATTGTCGGATGTTACAATATCTCCCCCTTAGGAACATTCGTTCTCGAATGAGGTTACTCTTACAAGGCTAAGGGTATAACATCAATTCAAACACCCAACAAGCAATCATGCAACACCAACAACAACAACAACAACAACATGCCCACTATAATTTAAAGAGCACTAAGAAGGAAATTAATACCTTGATCTGCGGATTTAAAGAGATATGGATATCTCTTCTTCATGTCTTATTCGGCTTCCCAAGTAGCTTCCTCAACAAATTGGTTCCTCCAAAGGACCTTGACTGAGGCTACATCCTTTGTTCTCAACCTACGAACTTGCCGATCTAAAATTTGAACAGGAATCTCCTCATAAGATAAGTTATCTTTGATCCTAATACTTTCAGTTGGCAGGATCAATGAAGGATCGCCTATGCACATCTTCAACATGGAGATGTGAAATACCGGATGGACCGCTGCTAGCTCCTGTGGTAGCTCCAACTCATAAGCTACATTGCCAACCCTCTTGACTATGCGATAAGGTCCAATATATCGGGGACTAAGTTTCCCCTTCTTACCAAACCTCATAACCCCCTTCATGGGTGAAACTTTAAAATATACCCAATCATCTACTTCAAACTCTAACGCCCTTCTCCTAACATCAGTGTAGGATTTCTGGCGACTCTGTGCTGTTTTCAACCTCTCTTGAATCACTTTCACTTTCTCCATAGCTTGGTGAGCTAAATCTAGTCCTATCAACCCTGCTTCACCAACTTCAAACCATCCAATAGGAGATCTACATCTCCTCCCATAAAGAGCTTCGTATGGAGCCATTTGGATGCTGGAGTGATAACTGTTGTTGTAGGCAAATTCAATGAGAGGTAGGTGATCATCCCAATTACCTTTGAAATCGATCACACAAGCCCTCAACATATCTTCTAAAGTCTGAATAGTACGTTCTGCTTGCCCATCAGTCTATGGATGAAAGGCAGTACTTAAGTTCACCTTCGAACCCAAGCCTTTCTGAAAAGATTTCCAGAACTGTGCAGTAAACTGTGCACCTCTATCTGAAATGATGAAGATTAGGACTCCATGAAGTCTCACTATCTCTTGAATATATAACTTGGCATAATCTTCTGCTGAAAGGGTAGTCTTTACCGGTAGAAAATGAGTTGACTTTGTCATTCTGTCGACAATTACCCAAATAGAATCATGCTGTCTGCGAGACCTTGGCAACCCTGTGATGAAATCCATATTGATCATCTCCCATTTCCATTCCGGAAGTTCTATTCTCTGAGCCAGACCACCGGGCCTTTGGTGCTCGACTTTCACTTGTTGGCAATTTGGACACTTAGCAACAAACTCTGCAATGTCCTTCTTCATGCCATTCCACCAATAAACTTCTCACAAATCACGATACATCTTGGTGGAACCCGGATGAATGGAATATCTGGAGCTATGAGCTTCCTCCATAATCTTCTCTTGGACTCCATCTACCATAGGTACACACAATCTACCTTGATATCTCAATGCACCATCTCCCCCTTATTCAAAAGCTAATACTATTTGCTTCTGAACATTTGCCTTCAACTCAAGCAAAATGGGATCTTGATCTTGCTTCTCTTTCACTTCTGACATTAATGATGACTCAGCCCCATTCGCCACCGCTATTCCTCCTTCTGCGGAATCTATAAGTCTGACTCCCAGGCATACCAGTCTGTGCACATCTTTTGCTAACTCTCTCCTTCCTTCTTCAATATGGGCGGTGCTACCCATAGAAAACCTACTTAAAGAATCAGCAACAACGTTAGCCTTACCTGGGTGGTAAAGAATACTAAGGTCATAGTCCTTGAGTAATTCTAACCACCTTCTCTGTCTGAGATTAAGCTCTTTCTGAGTAAGCACATATTAAAGGCTCTTGTGATCAGTAAATACATCGACATGTATACCATACAAGTAATGACGCCATATCTTCAAAGCAAATACTACAGCAGCTAGCTCTAAGTCATGGGTTGGGTAGTTCTTCTCATGAACCTTCAACTGTCTGGAGGCATAAGCTATAACTTTGCCATTCTGCATTAAGACACAACCCAAACCAACTCTAGATGCATCACAATACACCACAAAACCTTGAGTACCTTCTAGTAGCATCAAAACTGGAGTTGTAATCAATCTCTTTTTCAATTCCTGAAACTTTTCTCACAAGCCCAGAAGTTGCCATATTTATGCATAAATGTGTGGTTGCAAAGAAGAATGTGTCAACAACTTAACGTCATATACAATTGGTTTGAGTAGGAATTCTCGTGTATGTGTATCCCACGTGCCAATTTCTAGGCTAAGTTTTTATTCTTATTATATAGGTCAAAAGTCACTAGATAAAGTAGGTGTTTGGGGGTGCTATTTTGCAAAAGAAAAAATATATTACTTTCTTGGACTCAATTTTGTATGACACAATTAGAATTTCAAATTGTTTTTTAGATATAATCTGCCTTTGTATTGCAATTATTGTAGGTCATAATGAACGTAGTTGTTATTTGATCTTGAAAAGAAATCAAACTAACAAACAAATTATTGATACTATTAAAGCTGCTTTTAAAAGGCATTAGCGATAGTGAAAAATATCAAGGTGATGCGAGGAAAATATTAAATGAACAAAAAGGGTTGTAGATGTCGATCAAAGTAAAACTACTATTTTAGATTGACAATTGGCTGCTGACATTTCTGAGAAAAGCCGTACAGACTCAATGGATGTTGGTACAGGTAATATTGGTCATCAAACAACTATTGAAAACAAAGGTATTTTAGAGATTTCAAATGATCCAGAATTAGCTCTAAGTCCTAAGTCTATAGAGATATTGCAACAAAAAAATGTAGATGCTACAGGTGATAGCAATAACCAACATGCTGCTATTAATAAGGTGCAATCAAGAAAATTTAGGGTGAATTTGATATCTAATGCAACAAAAAACGCAAGAGTTGGGTTGATGCGTCGCGAGTTGATTCAGGACAAAAACTAATTGATACATCTGTAGGATCATTTTTCAAATTGTGCATCTGACTCTTAACTTCCGAAACTTACAGTCCATTACAAACATGGTCCTTGGACTTGGACAGAAAAATCAGGTTTGTTCTGCAAGTCAAAAAAGAGGTGAAATACGCTTATGTTGTCAATGAAAGGAACTGTTAGGAGTAAGAGAAGAGTATAACTCAACTTCAGTATGAATTTATTTCCACAAATGGATGTCAGCTCTTATAGCAGAAGATAAAAACTACACATTAGTGAAAAATGAAAAGATTTCAGAGCTCGACTCAATGACTGAAATCGGATGTATGATTAAGCACTTGGCAGAAATTGGATCAATGATCTAAGGAAAGTGCTTAATTGATCAAACAGACAACAAGTTGACAGTCATTCCCCTCGGATAGTTTGCTGCTGAATCTTGAGCGCAGAAAGTGAACTAGAGAGAATGCTTCTTGCTATAAGGTTGGTTCACCATGAATAAGCTTTCTGTCACGGCAAACCTGCTCATATGTAGTTCAGATTACTCTCATTTCTGCATTTATATATTTGGTTAATTTGATTAGCTGTAAGTGATGCTTCAAATGCAATTTTGGATAAATAAGCACTCTAGATTAAAATGGATTGTCTCGTCAAATCAGGTAATATGATCGATATAATTGTTTTGCTAGAAAAAATGATAATAATTAAATCTGAAATATGCAGGTCCAACTAAATGAAATAATGATTTGAATAATTAAATCCATGTACTAATCAGTGTAGTTCTTCTCTCCTCTGCCCCCTTCTGATCAGCAACAACATCAACTTCCACTTTGCCTTTATTCAACTCTTCAGCACTGTTCAACTGCAGTTTATACTCTTTGGATAACTGAAATATATGTAGACTTTAGGTTTATCAGTCAGTTAAAACACATGCTACATTGAAGGAGAATGCAGTGTAAATAAAGTAGACAATGTCGC
The DNA here is from genome assembly GCF_019186545.1 of Solanum stenotomum. Taxonomy (NCBI): domain Eukaryota; kingdom Viridiplantae; phylum Streptophyta; class Magnoliopsida; order Solanales; family Solanaceae; genus Solanum; species Solanum stenotomum. The sequence continues at coordinate 207,913 of NW_026026690.1, forward strand.
AATTTCCTCTATTTATTACTTGTTTCACTTGCATACAACAAACGAAATCCAACTCCCAATTCCATTCAAACTAATTTATTTCAAAATAGTTTCAATTAGATACCTAAATTTCACTTAATGGAATTGTTATGCTCAAATTTCTGACTGGAACGGAAAATCACCAAACTAGCAATTGAAAAAGGTAGAACAAAGTCTTCTCAAACAGAAAATGAGAACATTGATGGCAACATATGAACTATAGAATGTTGCTCTTAGATAGACAGAAAATCACCAATTACTTATCAATTAGAACAAAGCCTTTCGACGTAGAAAAGCCCTTTCGTACATACATACACACGCAATTAGAAAAGAGAACATCTACCACATCATATGAACTTTAGAACGTCATAAATTGTTACTCAAACAAATAAATCAGAAAATCACCAACTAATCAAATAACAAAGCTTTTTGACGTAAAAAAACCTCTTTTGTACATACACATACACGCAAACAGAGAAAATGAGAAGATATGAACTTTACAAATCCTTTTAAAACGTAGAAAAGCCNCATTGATGGCAACATATGAACTATAGAATGTTGGTCTTAGATAGACAAATAAATCAGAAAATCACCAATTACTTATCAATTAGAAAAGGTAGAACAAAGCCTTTCGACATAGAAAAGCCCTTTCGCACATACATACACACGCAAACAGAAAAGAGAACATCTACGACATCATATGAACTTTAGAACGTCATAAATTGTTACTCAAACAAATAAATCAGAAAATCACCAACTAATTAGATAACAAAGCTTTTTGACGTAGAAAAACCTCTTTGTACATACACATACACATACACGCAAACAGAAAATGAGAAGATACGAACTTTACAACGTCCATAAGTTGCTACACATACAAATAAATCAGAAAATCACCTACTTGTCAAATCAAAAAGTAAAACAAATCCTTTTAAAACGTAGAAAAGCCTATTCGCACATACGAACACAAGCAAACAGAAATTGTAAGATATACCATCAATTTTCCGCTCATCATCTTTCTCAATTTCAGCATCAGTCATTGTCTCCCTATTCTCCTCTGAAACTGATAAACCAAAATAAAATTTGAAATATTTATACATTAGTAATACTAAAATTGATACAAACAAACCATACATATTTTATCTTCACATCGCTCATGTGTATCCTTCATTTTCAGAATCTCGCCCAGGTTCTTCTTCATACTTTCAGCAACACCAAAAACGGTTGGATCAAACTTTGTTGTACATCTGGCTTTAAGTAAATTGAGTTTAAATTCTAAATTGTTCAATATCCCTCGAAGAAGTTTGCCTTCCTTCGATTCATCATCATTTCGATGATACTGTTTGGATCTTTTTCTAGACAAATCATCCTGGCCGATTTCATCATGATACATTTCTGTGACAAAATAACAGAGAATCTAAGCAAATCGATGTTAAAAAGGAATCAGTTAAACCAAATTGTCTAAACTAAAGATGAATAATACCTGCAATTGTGTTATCCGCTCTCTAAAGAAAAAAAGCGGAAAGAAATATAACAGAAACTCCGACTAAACTCTCTAGAGAAGTGTGATTTTGGAGGACAGTAGTTGTAACTGCGGAGAGTTATCAAGGTAATTGTCTGACTACAATTTAGGAATTTTAGTTTTATGGATCTTCTATTTTTTTTTTAATTTAAATTTTATTTTCGTATTTAATTTAAAGACAAATTTGATTTATGTAAGTTTTACTTTTTATTATTTAATTTATGAAAATTACCAAGGTAATTGTTTAACTACAAGAATTTTAATTCTATATTGCAAAAAGATAATAATCTTAAGTTCTTAACCATTACTTGAAATTCCAAATTTTTCTCTATAATCTCTTCCTATATATATATATATACACACGCACATGTGTTTGCTGAATTTATTACTTACGAGTTAGTATGTAAGCAAGATTTTCAATCGTGACTTAATCCAGTATGACAATGGTTTAATATTATACTAAAACATGCTTTCAATTTTTCTTAAATTTGGTGATGTCTAAATTTTTTTAAATTAGGTTACTTACATTTTATATAATACAATATTCACACAAACATCAGTTTTTATACACTTTTATTGAAAGAAAATTATTGACAGTAAACAATTTATATACATTTGTTGAAACCTGAAAATATATCAATATCATAGATTAGTTTTATTTTTGAACACCACCACAGACATTGAAAATTTGTAGGATTCTGCAAGTTGCAAGACAATTCTAGTTGGATTCTGCAAGATGTATTCAACTCTATTCGGGATTCTTAGAGGCTACTCATGTAACACCCAAAAATTTCTAAGTTAAGACTCGAACCATTCTTCATTAGTAATAAGATCGTACAAAGTAATTTTTAATTGTTCTTAGGTGTAAAGGTCAATTCTTTAGGGTGGAAATGATTTTAGAGATGAATTAAGGTCACTAGAATCCTCTAGCACAAAGTTGAGTCGAAAGTTTTCTTACCGATTGAGTTTCAATATGAGATTTTACTTTAGTCAACTTCAAACGATCATATCTATCAGCACAAACTAAATTAGGTGGTCCACGATATATCTAATTAAATTTTTTTGAGTCCTGAACATATATCAATACTATGTAATTGACTAATTTTATTTTTAAACACTCCATATCATACCAAATTAATATAGAAGACCAGTTTTTCTGAAACCACAAATTAAATCAAAATTATATAGCATATTCCAATTATATACGTTTAATGAAACCTATATATATATATATATATATCTCAAATTGACGAGAAAGTAATTGAAACATTTGTTTGAAATCAATTAATGAACCAATTATATGCAATAGTTATAAGTACTTGAACCATTTGTTTGAGACCACAATACATAAGTTATGTACAAAATTTGGTGCAAAAAGTATTAAAATGCAAATTGACGGTTAAAAACATCAATACGCATATTTCATTAAAATTAAAGAAGACCAAAAAAATAATTCAATAGTTAGTTTTTTTTTTTTTTAAAAAAAGGATCATCACGGAAAAATGGAAAAGAATGAAATGGTGCAGATCGCAGAAAATAGAAAAAATACTGATTATGGGAAGTAGAAAATAAATTGAGAGACGAATAAGGAAATTAATTATATTGACAGTTACAAATCCTTTAATTATGGAATAAATATATTATCTCTTAATTACAATATTTATTATCTTATATTTCCAATCTTTTTTTAGGAAGTTGTTATGTTACATATTCTCAAAAGGAACATATTTCAGATAGAACATATCTCGAATACGAGTATATAGAAGAGAAATATATCTTGGATACGTGTATCTGGAAGATGAACATATCTTAGATATTGGAAGAGGAAGCTCAAGATTCAGAGAAACAAATTTGAATTTTTGAAAAGAAAAGTTACTTTGTTGTTGCTCGAAAATAAATGGAAGAAATTAGATTATATTTTTTTAGAAGTTGTTAGACTAAATATACTCAAAAATTGTTAAAGAAGTGATTTTCTACTTAAATTAAGCATTTTAGTTACCATTTTAATTAAACATATATCATGCTTTTTCAAATATTACTTCTTGTAATATTTGAAATTATTTTGAATACTAGTAATTAAAACCTAAACTAGTGGATTTATGTTGTTTGCCCTTTAGTTATATTACCGTTACAAATCTTTTAATTTTAGAATATTATCTCTTACTTAGTATTGATTTATTATCTTATATTTTTCTCTGTTTATTTAATTATTTAGGGATAAGACACAAGAATATTTTGTACTATGATCGAAATCACATATACACCTTACCTAAATTAAGGTCCTATTATCATTAAATCTATTTTTTAAGTAATTTTATACATTTTTTAACTTACGTGACACATTCCGTAACTTTTTAAGGCGAAAATGAAGTAATTATAATATGCACAGGCTTTAATTTAGCTTTATAAGCACCAACTGGAATTGAAAGTTGCTTTGCAAAGAATGAGTAAAGATAAGAGAAAAACACAATTGTTTTTTAGAGGTGGAGATTTAGTAATTGAAAATGAACTATCAACCCATCATAGCATCATATCACATCATATCATATATCATATATTACTAAAAATGAAAGAATTTAAGTCAAAAGTTAAATTACGAAAATACCCTTAAGTATTAATTTATTTTCTTAAAATCAATTTTAAAATTTGCTTTTTCATTTATTAAATAACACAATAATTTACTTTAAAGTAATTTTTAAAAAATATATTTATATTTGTGTCACGCCCCGAACTACCCCCGAGACGCGGACACAGGACCTAGGACCACAAGTGATCTCAAGCTAACCCGGCTGGCATGATCATGAGCATACTAAAGATAGTAAACTGATGCGGAAGCTAAATCATAAATAAAATGAAAAGATGGGGAATACCCATATACCATAACTGAGATAAATAAAAACTGATGAGTTTAATACAAGGAAGATATTAACTCAATACTAAGTTTAAATCTATCTATGTCTGAAAATGGCCTCTAACTGACTAAAAATGTTGGGACAGGCCCCAACTAAGTCTAGCAAAATTGAAACTAAAGGACTAAAATACTGAAAAGAAACTCATGACTATTGTCCTCGGAGAATGAGGACTCACCACTGATTCTGCTGAACTGGAGATCGGTAACCGATCTAAGCGTGATCTGGATACTGAGAACCTGAACCTATATCACGAGAAGATGTAGCGCACGTATGTGTCAGTACTTGAGAGGTACTGAACATGCAGGATAGAGTACTGCTGAAATAACATATAACTGAACAAAGCAATAAAGCAATGAAATCATCTGAACATGATATGGTTACTGAAAATATTGAATACTGAGCTAACTGATGCAATGAACAAATTTATAACATGCTAAGACTGAATATTCACTGTATTGAAATATGGTCAATGCAATAGAGTCTGAATGAACTGTGGGACCTACTAATAACCGACATAAAACCACATGAGCTAAATGTGGAGTCCGATGTATACGCCCCATCGAGAGGACCCAATATACCCTGCTAGAGGTATAGAGGCATGATCACTAAACTGATATTGCCCACAAATGGGACTTACACCTACGTGGCTCGTAGTTTTGGGACTATATGGGTACGTTGAACCCTAGTCCAACTCGGTATTATGCTACTCCCAATGAATTAAGTGGATAACTGGTTATGACTGAAGTTCTGTAAAATACTGGATAGCTCAAAACTGAACATGTAAACTGAGAATGCAACAATTAATCTGATAATGATGCATTAATAACTGAGGCATGTATAACTGAATAACTAAAATATCTGACCTAGAATGTGTAATTCAAGAACTAAAGAAATACATAGCTAGGGTTCTGAAATTCATGCGAGAAATGATGTAATAACCTGATAATCTAATTTGGAACATGTTAATAATTAATTCATGATAATCTATTGAAATTTTAGAAACCCTAGGTTTGTTCATAATCATGGAATCAAGAATCTGACTGAATTATAGGGACCTAATGGGCGAAAGGAACCCACTAGTGAAATTTCACATACCTGGTGACAAATTCCACAGAGAAATCTTTCAATTTTGGGGCTGGAACTGAAGGAAACTTGTTGCGTTCTTGAACTAGGGTTTTGGACTTCTCTTCTCCTTTTAGCGTTCTAATTTTTCTAAGTTTGATTAATGATTTGACTTAGGTAAGTTCTAGTTATGTTTATAGGCTTAAACTGACTAAAATATCATGATTTAGGGTCTAAACGATGTATCTTAGGGGTTAAACGAAATAGAAAAAGACCAAAAGACCCCTGACTTAATTGTTGTCAGAGTGACCGACGGATTGGACTAACGGGTCGTAGGTCAATCGACGGTCCGTCGATTGGAGTTGTCGGTCGAGTCTGCTGGATAAGGCTTCACTAAAATGAGCATAACTTTTCACTCGAAGGTCGGATTTTAGCAAACTCGACAGCGTTGGAAAGAGGATTCAATTATCTATCATATCATAGGTCATGAGACACATAATTCCTTTTGTGTTAAAAGTTATGACCATTTGAAATTGGCCCACTCAACAATTTTCATCTAACTGGCCGCTGACCCTAACCTACGGTCAGACCTACAGACCGTGCATCAAATGACGGTCCGTTCTAGTCAACTGTCAATCAGGACTGAATCTGGGCTTTAGGGGCATCGATCCACGGACACGAACCACGGTCTGTGACCTGATCTACGGACCGTAGGTCTGGCTGTGGGTCAACACTTGGCCGAATTTCTGGCTGAGTTCTGGGGGAGGTTGCTGACCCGAACCACGGACCTGCAGGACGGACTGTGGGTCCTCCTACGGTCCGTGGATGGTGCCCGTGAGTGCCACCTGTAACATCATAAATCTGCAATCTGGTCTATTTTCGGATACGGGGTGTTATAATTTGTAACAATATTAAATGGTTCAATAATTAATACTTCACCTTTTCTGATAAAAAATAATAATAGTATGACCATAGGTTACAATAAAATTTAATATTTACCTATAACTCTAAATTAGTTACCAACGAAGAGTAGTAAATGCAGTAAAGAATTATGATAAATGGGGATAGTGAAGAGTCATAGGTTCATTGCATAAGGAGTCATTTTGTTCAAGATAAAGGTATCAACTTTCTAAAACTTTTGAGTCGTTCTTCAAAAGATTTTTTTTCCTACTTATTTTTAATATTTTACAAAAAATGCATGTGTCAATTGCTACTCTTTTATTTATTTATATTCTGTAATATAAAAATTTACTTGTCTTTATTTTCATTATTCACATGAATTTTGATTATCATAACTCCTAAATTATATTAATAGTCATGTTCATAATATCATTTGATATTTCATATTATTATCCTATAAATAGCGATATTGTAAAATTTTATCAAAAAAAATGATCAAATCAATATCTATAGTAAAGCTAGGGATTAACTCGTGAAGCGCACTCAAATTTTGTTGCAAGTGTGATATGTCATAATTTAGCTAGGCAGAACGCATAAGTAGCCCCTTGAACTTGTAAGGATTTTTCTTATAGACACCTTAACAAGGACTCCTTCCTATTGAACACTTAAACCACTCAAAAAGTGTACCTATCAGACACACTTGTCTGACTTAGCACTTATCGTGTGAGGCATTTGTTTTAAGGTGGAGCGCATGACATTACACATCTCCTACGTGGAAAAATCTAATCCTACGTGGTAATACACATCACAAAACACCCAACCCCTCAGTCATTTCTCTAAATCCCCAAAACGTGTTTCAAAGAACCCTAGAAATTTCTTTCACGATTCCCGCTCAATATGTGGTCGATTCAAGAAAGTTGATCAATAATGTTCATGTTTTCTTCCTATGACGTGGTCGATTCAAGAAAATAACTTTTGTTGTTGAGTTTTAAGGTTGATTCAAGAAAGCTAGGAGATTTTGTGTTCAATCTTGTGAAGTTAGTCAATTTCCCCTTTAAATATAGCGTCTATTTTGTATATTACTACAATGATGATGTTTTGTACATATGTGAGTAAAGTTTGAACTTTTTAGGATTTCCTTGTCAGTAATTTGTCGGGTTTATTTAATTTTTTTTTCAGGGAATCTTATGGATATTATTATAGTAACTCGCTTTCACCATGGTGGTAAATTTGTGGAGGGCACATCTGGTGGAGGTCTCACTTACATAGGGGAAAGTGAAGTGGAATATGTAGGAATCGATAAAGACCACTTTTCTTTAATGGAATTGCTTTTTTATACTAGAGATATGGGATATGTTACTGTGGGTGGGTTTTATTTTAAAGACNTCTTTAATGGAATTGCTTTTTCATACTAGAGATCTGGGATATGTTACTGTGGGTGGGTTTTATTTTAAAGACCTTACAACCAATAACTTTGTCTTAGTGGATAACGATTTCAACTTACTAAACCTTATAAAAGACCTAGGTGATGGTGACTTTTTGAACTTGTATGTTCAACATGTTGTGGATGAGGTAGAGGTTATTAAAGATGGGATCCCTACAGGTTATCTTTGTGGGTCAACAGTTGGTGAAAATTTTAATGAGGATGGGGTAGAAAACTCACATAATATTAATGTGGATGAAGGGACCGAATCTGAGAATATTAATGTTGAAGTTGGTGTAGATGATGCATCAGATCTTGAAGGTGTTAAAACAGATTGGGATATTAGTGATGATTCACAATAGTTTGCTATTCCAGATGATGATGACTCAGAGATTGATGAAGAGTTGAGAACTCTTAAATATGAAAGGAGAACCAAATTGCAGAGGACAAAACTTGTTCCTACAGAGGAAATAATTCTTGGAGTAGCTGGTGTTGATAGAGGATTTGAAGACATTGGAAGGAACAAGGTTGCTAGGTATGTAGGAAGATTGGGGGGAGATGAGCAATATATTGATAGTTCAGAACTGGATAGTGATGACAGTAGGGATGAATTAGATCCTGAAGCTGTGGAAGGTGTTGATTTACCAGCTAGAAGAAAAAGTAAAAATGTTAGATTTGATCCTGATTGTGTAGTTGTTATATTTAAGCTTGGTATGGTATTTGAAAATGCCATAGAATTTAGAAAGGTTGTGGCAGAGTGTGCTATGGAATATAAAATCAAATTAAAATTGAAGCCTAATGAAAAACATAGAGTCGGAGTTAAATGTCAGCATAAGAAATGCAAATGGTTGTTGTATGCTAGTCTAGACAAAGACTCTGGTGACTTTATTGTTAAGAATTACTATCCTGTTCATCGGTGCCCTACCACAATCAAAAACAAGTTGTGTACATCTAACTTTATTGCAAATAAGTTTAGGGATATAATAGTTTCTCAGCCTTATATAAAGTTATGGGAAATTCGTTGGTGAGGAAGACGACAGGATTGTATGTTGGAAGAACTCTTTGTTATCGGGCCAAATTGATGATTCTCAAGGAGTTTATGGGTGATTGGAAGATGGAGTTTGCAAGGTTGTGTGATTATGCAGACATGATAAAACAGACTAATCATGGTAGTTCATGTTAGGTGAGTACAGATAGGAAATCTACTCCAGGAAAGAATATGTTTGTTTACTTTTATGTTTGTTTTGATGCATTAAAGAGAGGTTGGTTGGAAGGATGCAGAAAAATCATTGGTTTTGATGGATGTTTTCTGAAGGGTGCTTGCAGGGGTGAATTTTTAGTTGCAATTGGTAGGAATGAAAATCAACAAATGTTTCCAATTGTTTGGGCAGTTGTTGATCAAGAAACAAAGCACAATTGGAGTTTCTTCATCAACTTCTTGATACAAGATCTAAACTTAGGCACTGGATATGGATTGACTGTGATGTCTGATATGCAAAAGGTTAGTTTATTAGTAATTTTATTTAATTTTGATCTCATTGCCTATTTATTTAATTATTATTAGTCATAAATTTCAATTTCAATTATTATGATATGTAGGGTCTTGTAGCAGCCATAATGGAGTTGCTGCCAGATTGTGAGCAGAGGATGTGTGCTAGACACATCTGGTCCAATTGGCAGAAGAATTGAAAAGGAGAAGAAAGAAGAAAACAATTCTGGAGATGTGCAAAATAAAGTTTTGAGGTAAAATTTCAAGATGAAATGGACAAACTTAATAAATTTGATAATAAGAAGATCTGTGGGGACTTGTTACATTATGAAAAAAAGACATGGTGTAAAGCATATTTTAAGGAGCATGCTAAGTATGATATTGTTGAGAATAATATGTGTGAGATATTTAATTCTTGGATATTAGCTGCTAGACATAAATCAATTATCACCATGTTAGAGGAGATTAGACATAAGATAATGGATAAAAATGTTGAGATGAGAAAATTTGTTGACACTTGGATAGCAAACATTTCTCCTTTGGAAAGTTTAGTACTTGAAGAAAACAAAGATTATGCTAGAGATTGTCAATTTAGGTTCAATGGCCAATTTGGATATGAAATTTTAGATAGTCATTATAGCACATTATTGATATCAGAAAGAAGACATGTACTTGTAGAACCTGGCAGTTGAGAGGCATACCATGTCAACATATTGTTTTGGCATATCAGCATGCAGGCTAAGACCCTGAAGATCATGTTGTACATTGGTATAGAAAAGATACTTTCATGAAGACTTATAATTACTTTATTCAGCCAATACCTAACATGAAAATGTGGCCTCACACTAGTGATATAGTGATTGAGCCTCCTGAACCAAAGCAAATGCTTGGCAGACCATCAAAATGCAGAAGAAAGTCAAAGGATGAGCCAAGAAAGAAGTATGGAAAGTTGTCCAGGAGAGGTGTAAAAATGACTTGCTCCAAGTGTCATCAACAAGGCCACAATAATAAAGCCTGCAAATATGTGGTAATACTCAAGCCGGCCTTTAATTACTTCAATTAAATAGATAAAATGCAATACTATTTTTCTTTTTCTTATTTACACTATTAAATCTTCTGAAATGGGTCAGCCTAGAAGCTCAACCCAACCTGCTAGCTCAAGGCAACCTACAGGTTATAGCTAGCCACCAAGCTCAAGTGTAGGTTCTAGCCAGCCACCAAGCTCAAGGAAACCAACAAGTTTTAGCCAACCACCAAGCTCAGGCCAACCTGTAGGTTCTAGCCAGCCACCAACCTGGAGACCATCACAACATGTCAGCTCAAGCCAACAATCAACTTCTATATGTGATGATACTTCAATTGTTAGAAGAGTTCAACAAGCTGGAAGAGGCAGGGGAAGAGGTAGGAGAAGAGGCAGGGGAAAAGGCAGGGGGAGAGGAGGTGATGATACTTCAACTATTACAGGAGGGCAACAAGCAGGAAGAGGTAGGGGAAGAGAAGGAGCATCAACATCAGCAGGAGTAAACAAAAGGCCTAAGACTGTGGGATTTGGCATCTACACTGATGATATAAGTGGCAGACAAACATTAAATGTAAAAGTATAACCAATTTCAATTATTTATAATCTACTTTGATAATAGGTACTTATTTTAGTTTCTTGTATACAGCCTGGTACAACAGGTGAAAGAGTTGTTACTCCAGCTGTTTTCAAGTGTTCAATACCAACAAACATTGATATTGGTAATAAGCCTCGTGGACTGAAATGGAAGGGTAAAGATGCTATCACCACTCCACAATTACAACGCATGAGTAAGTCCAAATGGGGTGGATCTGCGAACGTCTAGTGCAACAAGAGCAAGAACAGAGGGGTGTGACTACTTTAATATGTTTTGGGTGTTTTTGATGTACACTTAGGGGTTGTTTTATTTGAATTTGTAATGCAAGCAGGAAACAATGTTGAGACTGTTTTAATATGTTTTGTGATGTTTTTGATGTACACTGTAACTAGTGGTTTAAATGTGGATTTTCTTACAAAGAAATGCCAAGAATTTTTTGTCGATCATTCATGCTTGTTTGGAGCTTAATGTTATTGTGTTGTTCACTTAGTATGGTTATTGTTCTTTGGAGGTGAAGAAAGCAAGGAAGAAGCTTGAAAAAATGTCACTTAAGGCATCTCCGTGTCACGGAGAGGAATTATAACTTGGCTCGTGAAATCAAATTCCAGGCAGAGCACTCTGTGCCTTCTTCGCGTCGTGGAGAGGGATTCCTAAATTAATTCAACAAAGCAAGTTTGAGGCATAACACTCACGGAGATGAGCAATTGTGTGCGAATGGAAATTTAAAGATGCCTCCGCATCGCGGAGATGAGCAATATGATAGATTAATGAACAACTTATCTCCATTCCTTCTTCCAAATCAGTACAACAGAAACACAAGACTACTAATACAATCACTCTAAGACTACTAACATAAATATTTCCATATAGCGAAAATCACGAGTGCAATAATGTATATGATCCTGATTTTTCTTGCCCGCTTCCTCTCTTGTTCATAGGATTTGATTCTTTTCAATAGACCCCATATGATCTTTTTTGCTTGAGGGAGTATTTCATCATCGTACCATCGAAAATAATCGCATCCACCTCTTCTCTACACAAATTATCAAAATAGTTAAACTATAATTAGCGATTGACAACGATTTGTTTAACCAGATTAGAATAATGATAAAAAGCTTACCTTTGTGTTTTTGCAGAAAAAAATCGACGTCATGTATTAAGTTGTGTCCATGAAGTTTTCAATTCAGCATTGACCCCACATCGACATAACACATTTGCATCTGAAGAAGTTGAAATCAACAAATTGGACATTTCCTTCGCTGTGAAGAAGACGAATGAAGAAATTTTTTTGATCTCCACTGTAGTAGCAACAATGATGAGATGTGGAGAAGAAAGAGATGAGAAATAACTAAAAGGGAAGAATCTAGGGTTGGATAAATAAAAGGGGAAGATTTTGACCGTTAAGTATGTTAAAGTGTGTCAATCAGACACATCAAATTTTTTTTCTCACCTCACGCGCTCAAAAGGAGTGCCTCACACGATAAGTGCCAAGTCAGACAGGTGTGTCTGATAGGTACACTTTTTGAGTGGTTTAAGTGTTCAATAGGAAGGAGTCCTTGTTAAGGTGTCTATAAGAAAAATCCTTACAAGTTCAAGGGGCCACTTATACGTTCTGCCATTTAGCTAAAATAAAGGTGTATGTATTGCACAATTTAGTTTGACTTTGCTACTTCTCCACTACTTGTTATGAGGGTGACACATATTCCTAACTTGTGATCATTTATATGAGTTGGTTATTGGCAGAATCTAATGGATGAGATAAATTAACTCATTATCAATTTAAATAATTCTTAAGAGAGGTTAATAAATAAATTCAGTTACATAATTATTTTTTAAAGTCATTACTGGTCTCTTCAATCACCAGTCATTGCGATTCTAACTAAACGGCCCGTACAAGATCTAGGGATGGCAATGGGGCGGGGCGAATGCAGGGCAGGTTGAAGTGAATTTTTTTAAAATTAATGTAGGGCGGGATGGGGTGGGTTGCGGGTATATGTAATTTCATGTGAGTTCAAACTTAATTATAACCTTTACATGTTATAAGAGTGATAGAGCATTATTTATTAAAATAATTTCTTTAAAACTATTAAAATATTCAAGATAGTAAATGAAAATGGTTCAATAAAAAATAATACAATTTCTTACATGTTTCCAATTGACCTCTAAAAAGTAAAATTTTAAATCACTATCCTATTAAATTAATACAACTTAATGAAAAAATTCTTTTTATGAATTTTATTTGTATTATCAAACTTAACTAGAAAAAGAAAATATTAAAAAGTTATGCGGGGCGGGGTGGATTGAAAATGAAAAAAAAAATTATTATGCAGGATGGGACGGGACAAATTAAAAATTATGCGGATTAAGCTCAACCCGCCCCGCATCGCCCCATTGCCATCCCTAAAAAGACCCTTATTTTTTTGTTAAACATAAGACCCTTGATTTGTCTTGAAATATGTACCATTCAATTGCTCATTTGAATTTGAACAAATGATTTTATAAAACTGAATAACTTTAGCTAAATAATTGTAATGGATAAATGAATATAGTGTTTGATAAAATATGATAGTATTTATGTGTTGCACGTTTATTTCTATTTTTTATTATAATAAATCATAAAAAGTACTTAAAAAGCTATACAATGTATAAAATTTATGGTCACCAAAGCAAGAATTATTATCAACCATGCAAAGACTCAAACTATAAAATTTTGAAGTCTTATCGTGTATAATATTTTTTTATTTGTAGTTATTTATTCGTCGAATAGGAATTATACTAGATGCATATTATACTTGTACATATAACCACATATTTGTTATTTCATTACACATAATACCTATTTAGCTAAATTTAATTGTTCAATTTCGCAAGTTTAGAGTACAATCTCTAATATTTTGTATGAATTGAACAATCAAGTCATTTGTGTAGACTAATTATTTATCAAATTGAACTTGTACTTCTTTCTTCTGATTTATATACTCATTATATACATGTTTTAATATTTTCTTATAATTTTAAAAAAAATCTAACAAATTGGGACACCCGTGCAACGCATGTGCCCAAAAACTAGTATTACTATAAGTGGGAACAAAAAAAGTTAAAAGTCGAATTGCGATTTTACCCTACTATAATCATATATCATATATTACTATAAGTGGAAACAAAAAAGAAGTTAAAAATTGAATTACAGTTTTACCCCTACTATAAGTTAAAATGTAACATTTAACTATTTCATTTAAATATTAAATTGTAGCATTTTAATAAAAATGCTAATGACTTTTGCATTTCCTTAGATTAATTCCTAATTAAAATATCTAATTTAATAATATTTATCATCTATAATATATATGTCTATTAAATTTAATCATTATATATATATATATATATATATATCATATATTATACTAAAAGTGGGAAGAATGTTAGGTAAAAGTTAGATTACCATTTTGTTCCTATATCAAATACAAATACTATGAAGCATCTAATAAATTGTTAATTAAATAGTAAATTTAATTACTACAAGGGAGAGTTACACACTAAGCCAATATCAAATTTATCAATTTTTTTCGGTTACAATTTATTCATGTTGTATGGTTATAACTTATAAGTAATTATTATTAAGAAGACAAAAAGACTCCTAATTAAGTAGGAAACTGATGGACATCTTTTCTTTTTTTTTCTTTCATCTCCCCTCACCTAAGGTTTTCCTATTTAAAGTCACCTAGAAAGGAAAATGAATTTGCAAATCTCATATCTGATCTTCTTACTAAAGTATGTTAATGTCAATTCTCTCTTATAAATTAAGAGTCATTTTCTCATCTTTGGTATATCATTTCTTTCTTCATTTTTTTTATTTCCTTTTTGGTCATAGTCATAGACCGCAGAAGAAAAGTTGTAATCAATCTTTGTAGAACTGTTAAGGGCAATAGCATTATTGTAGTATTTGGATCGAAGACGTTATAATTGATTGATTGATTAATTGTTAAGAATGTTTGGAAGAAAATAATTCTTTTTTTTATCATGTTGTATGAATTACAACAAAATAATGAATTATTTGTACTTTTTTTATGTAAAGTGCTTATAGTGATATGACCATTTGTAAGTGAGTTTTGTTTTAGTTTTAAATGTTCTTTTATAATGTATTATTTTCTTTTTCCTTTTTAGTTAAATACTAGTAAGGAAAGCCCGGGCAGCATAAAGTTATATTGTTACTCTCTCCGTCCCATATTAGATGAGAATCTTACTAAAAATATTTTTTTCATATTATTTGAGCACTTATTAAATTAGGATAGAATTAATTAATTCTTTTCCATTTTACCCCTACAATTAATATGACCATTCCTATATTGTATGTGTATTTTTTGTAACTCATTTCAATGTGCATTGATATAAACAAAGGGCAAAATGGTGAAGTCTTCCAATGTATTAATGATTTTTTAATCACCGTGTAAAGTTGGAAGTGCCCATCTAATATGGGACGGAGGGAGTATAGTTTATGTATTGTTATAAAATTAGCAAAGATTGTTATAATATATTGGCTCATAAGTGAGCTAATATAGAAACTTATTTGTCATTTGTCTTTTTAATTTCAATTTTAAATAGCAAATAAATGTAGCGATAAGATTAAGGGTAGAAATGAAGCATACCTTTCTAAATTTAAGTAAAAATAAACAGAGTAGAAGTAACATTAGGGTTATCGATAGGACGATTCATTCGGTTATTTTTAAAAAAATTATATCATTCAATTTTTCGGCTATTTTATAATGTATAACCAAAATTAAAATTTTAAAATCATCCGAATCCTAATTTATGTGACACAAGCAGTACAAAAATTAGTCTTTTTTTTGTTGTCTTGTAGATATTTTAAGTTATTATTTTTTGTAAATTATAATACTTTTTATTAAAGTTTTTAATAACATATGTTACTTTTTATATTTGAGAGTTAAACCAACTTTTTTTTATATGTCTTTTAATTTTGTATGTGTTTTGTACTTTTCCATTTTCAAAAACTAATACTCTCTCCATTTCATTTTATATGTCATTTCTTTTTATAAATATATTGGTTATTCCTCTTCTTATTGGAACACATGTTGACTTCTTATATAGTTGTTATTCCCTCTTCTTATATAGTAATGTTCTCTGCATATAAAAAGAAATTTGTGTCTAGATTACAATAAAATAGATATTACTTATTTAGACTTTATATAATTATTGACATGGAACATGTACAATATTATATTTCTTATTTTCAAATGAAATTAAAAATTATCTTAATGAAAGATTAGATATTTTATTATATGCATATCATTTGTGTTTTACATGGATAATATGAAATATTTGGCAAATATGTTAAATGACTATACATGCATTTTTAATCAGTTCATTATCTCATGAATCAATATATTGCCTCTTTAACTAATAATAAAGATATCTAAAAGTATAAAGTTCATTATCAATGATCCATATAAAATTAGATAACTATTTTAATTTTCAAACAAACACTCTTACTCTAACAATTATATGTAACACTAACTGGTAAATATTCTTCCTATATCCACCATCATTTATACATTTTAGTGCAACATAAATCCTATAAATACTTAACATTTACAAGTCAAACATTATAATAAGATGTCTAAGGACTTATGTGGAGCACGATTGTCAAATACTATAAATTTATAGTAATGAATACACTTGATTACACGCGCAACACGCATACCCAAAAACTAGTCTATATATAAGTGGATCTCCTAAAGGATCAATAATATCTGGGAAAATGCATAAGTACCCCCCAGCCTATGCCCGAAATCCCAGAGACACACCTAACCTTTACGAAGGTCCTATTACCCCCCCCCCCCCGAACTTAATTTATCTATAATATTCTACCCCTTTTCTGCCTACGTGACACTATCTTTAAAAAAATGTCAACATGCACTGGGCCCACAAAGATAGTGCCACGTAGGCCAAAAAGGGGTAGAATATTACATATAAAATAAGTTCGGGGGGGTAATAGGACCTTAGTATAGGCAGGGGGGTACTTATGCATTTTCCCATAATATCTAGTAATTTTACTTTATTTTCTCAAAACAACTCAACCATGGGGCTCTATATATGGCCTATGCTTACACATTTATTTGCAGCCTTCTGAGGGCACTCATTGGTGAGGTTTTAATTACTAGTGGGGCGGAGTCAATTTTTAAAGTTCATAAAATTAGGATTTTTATTCTTTTAAATTGTTGAATTGATCGAAATTGATAATTAATATATATCAAATGAATTTCTTAAGACAAATATAGAATATCAATCAAAATTACTGAGTTCGGTTGAATCCATATTTTGTCAATAGCAACAGAGAACTTTGTCAACCAAATGTGCTAGACCCACTAGCCCCCAATCTTGTTCCAAGTTTTCTTCAAACCATTCAAACACTGTGGAACCTACGACATCACCTAGCTCCATACCCAAACATGTACAAGCTAGTGCAAACTCCATTCTTCACTCCTCCGGAGTTGATCAATGCCAATCCACTCCTCTTTTCTTGGCAACCCTTTCATGTCCAGCAAGGGCGTCCAGTGTTTGTCCCTACGATGACACAAAGCATGGCCCCAATGAACTTTCCCCCTTCCCACAACTATGGACCTTCAGAAACTCAACCCTTATGGATAGTTTAGAGATTCAAACTGTAATTGTATCTCATCAAAGTAACAAGCAAATTCACAAACTAATTAGTATATCATTTCAAATGAACACAAATATGATGAGAGTTTCTCGGAAACTAAGGAGCCTTAGTTCCGACTCAGATTATAAACCAAATATCTGGGCCAAACACATATACAACCCCTCAAACTTGCCCTCATTTTTCATTTTGACACTCCAACTTACCCTTGTTCCATTTTAACCCTTAAACTCCATTCTTTCTGTATCATTTAAACACTTATACTAATTTTTATGATTTGTTTTTATTTATGTTCTTCAATTGCAATTTCTTATTTTAAATAAATAAACGTGTGCCTGTTAATTAAAAAAATTAAACATTCACGAACGAACATAAAATTTTTCAAACAATAATATTATTTTTTGATATTTCTCTGTATTTTTGCATGAAAATAAATTGACGAAAGTTCTTTGATTTTCTTTCTTAAACATTCAATCAAATTAAATAACACTACTTATTTATTTTTTCTTATCATCTAGGCTGTCTAAATTTAACGCAAATACTCACTTTTAATTTTTTAATATAAATCAATATGAATAAAAAAACCCATCTTCAAAAAGACTTGACTGACTTAGTTAATAACACTACTAAAAAAAGACTTTTNAAAGTTCTTTGATTTTCTTTCTTAAACATTCAATCAAATTAAATAACACTACTTATTTATTTTTTCTTATCATATAGGCTGTCTAAATTTAACGCAAATACTCACTTTTAATTTTTTAATATAAATCAATATGAATAAAAAAACCCATCTTCAAAAAGACTTGACTGACTTAGTTAATAACACTACTAAAAAAAGACTTTTGTTCATTGCTAATAACACTACTAAATAATGTTAAAACTCAACTGACTTTGATAGGTTGTCAGTGATTTTAAAGAAAGAAAACCAACACAATTTCGTCGGTTATTTTTCACACAAAAATACATAACACTCTTAAAAAGAAATTTTTATTTTTTAAAAATAATTATTTTTTGTTAATTTTTAATTTTTTAACTAAAATTAAATGACACGTCGATTTAAAATAAGAAGTTGCAATTGAAGAATATATATAAAAATAAATAAATCATAAAAATAGTATTTCGTGTTAAAATGGAACATAAAAAATGGAGTTCAAAGGTTAAAATGGAACAAGGCTAAGATAAAGTGCTAAAATGAAAAATGTGGACAAGTTAGAGGGATTGTAAATGTGTTTGGCCCAAATATCTGTCAATAAATGTACATTATATTACATGAAAAAAATGTCATGGCATCTAATGACTTTTTATATTTGTTGAGTTATAATCGTGACACCTTAGGGTTTTTAACCGATTCACTCACAACTAGTTCACATTCTTGATGTCGATATATGTTTTAAAGGATATTCAATTATAAAATAAGAACAAAAAAAATTGAATACCTAATTTTAAGGACTAAACAATGTGAAATATGCCGTTAGGTTTCTAGGATATCTGTGAAAATTAAGTTATATAATTGGAATACAATTCTTCCTATTTTAATGGGATGGAAAACAATTATATTCTTAGTATACTACTCAAATTAGTAAAAAGCATACTTAATTATTGCTTCTGTATTTTGTGGCAATTACTGGTGCACTTAGGCCATATAGGTGTTATCACGGTCATTATATTTAAGAATGAATATTTTATTCAAACAAATAACTTAATTTTAGAATGTATATTATTTTTAGTACAACAAATTAAATCGTCAATAAAAAATAATACCAACATAATTTGTATTCAAACCAAACGATGCTCTAGTAGACGAGTTAAATTAGGAAAAAGGATACTTATTCCTCAAAATGTCTGGTTTTTAATTAGGGAAAATTGTGCATAATGACAAACTATTAATTGAAAATAAATAATATAACTATTGTTTCATTTATTTCCTTTGAGTAGTTAGCATATCTTGCTACTGACGGGTCCCACAAATTAAAAAAAAAGGGAAGTCATTTTCTTTATACAATTCACTTCATCTCTTTCCTCTCTCCCATACCCTTCAATTTCTCCTAAATTCTCTCCACAAAATTAGTTTAAATTTCAAATCTTCACTACTATGTGATTTCAAAAATTTCAGGTACCGCCAAAACCTCTAAATCGACTTTTTTTCCCCAATTTTTCCCTTATTTCTTTAACTTTCATATGAAATCATAATCCATACATAATTTTCACTTATACAATGGATGAACATTTTCCTTGGGTCTAACTCAGAATTTTGGAGAGGTTGCAGGTTCAATAGCCAAATTCAAAGAAATTAAAGACATCAGATTCAAATTTAAGAATGACCCAATCAGATTGGGTGAAATTAGTGCAAAATCAAAGAAATTGTTGAAGGAGGTGACAAATATCAGTACGATGCTAGTTCAAGTAAGAAGAGGAAAGGAAAAGCAATTGTTTATTAGCCATTAGGTTAATATACAAACTTATTGTATAAAGCAATTGTATATTAGAATTGTTTCTCGCTCATTGGAGCAAGATGAACATGAATAAGTTCGGGTATTTGTATAATCATTAATTTGTATGTGTTACAATTGTATATAAGTCTCTGTAAATTTTTGCCCTATATCTGTTTGTTTATACAAACTTATTGTATAAATAGCGGTAGTTATTATAACAATTTTACCATATATACAATATTAACAATTATACAATTGAAATATTTTGTATAGTATATAATATCCACATAAAACATGTTTATGTTATATTCAGATAAAATTAGTGTTATATAGAATGACTATATGTACTTTTTTATATATTTATTTACAGATCTGTATTTTTTTAGCCATTATGTTTAATATACAAACTTTCTCCATTAATAAAAGTACAATAATCTCACTATATATACAATATAAATGATTATACAATTGAAATGTGTTGTATAATGTATAATCTTATTTGTAAAACTTGTATAGGATAAATTGAATTAAATATTATTTTATACAATCCGCTAACTGTATTTGTGTCATATTTATACACAGTAAGTCATAGTTATGTATATATGTATATTTGAGTAAAACTGTATATGTATTATTTTTCAGGGTGTTAAATTTCTAGGCAAACATGTACTCAGTTACAATGGAGTCACTACTGATGAAGAAGTCATAGAAGGAAAGAGATCTTTTTGCGTGAGTTTAGCGACTGTCTTCCTTTTTTGTAACAGAATTTACAGCCTTTTATTAATTTTATTTAGAAAATAAAATTGTATATAGCTTCGAATGAATCCTGAAATATACAGATTAATAGTTCCATAGCAAACATAAATTTGCAATGAAGCACAATTATGCAAACTATAGCTATAAGATACAAATATGATTTTTATATTTGCTATATGTGAAAGTTGCTCTTTTAATTATTTGGTTACTTTATGCTAAAAATTGCAAACTATTATGGGCCAAACTTGCAGTTCCAAATGGACTTGATTTCCCTCAAGCCCATTTTATGAAACCCTAGCTCCCTTATAAACCTAACAATCCGTTTTCTCCATCTTCTCACACACTCTCTCTAAACCCTAGCTGTAAACCTAATACCTTACAATCATGGCGGAGAGAGGAGGAGGGGAGAGAGGAGGATTCGGTCGTGGATTTGGAGGACGTGGTGGTAGAGGTGGAGACCGCGGTGGAAGAGGCCGTGGNTAGGATACATTGAATTAAATATTATTTTATACAATTCGCTAACTATATTTGTGTCATATTTATACACAATAAGTCATAGTTATGTATATATGTATATTTGAGTAAAACTGTATATGTATTATTTTTCAGGGTGTTAAATTTCTAGGCAAACGTGTACTTAGTTACAATGGAGCCACTACTGATGAAGAAGTCGTAGAAGGAAAGAGATCTTTTTGCGTGAGTTTAGCGATTGTCTTCCTTTTTTGTAACAGAATTTACAGCCTTTTATTAATTTTATTTAGAAATTAAAATTGTATATAGCTTCGAATGAATCCTGAAATATACAGAATTAATAGTTCCATAGCAAACATAAAATTTACAATGAAGCGCAATTATGCAAACTGTAGCTATAAGATACAAATATAATTTTTATGTTTGTTATATGTGAAAGTTGCTCTTTTAATTATTTGGTTACTTTATGCTAAAAATTGCAAACTATTATGGGCTTGTAGCCTTATGGGCCAAACTTGCAGCTCCATATGGACTTGATTTCCCTCAAGCCCATTTTATGAAACCCTAGCTCCCTTATAAACCTAACAATCCATTTTCTCCATCTTCTCACACACTCTCTCTAAACCCTAGCTGTAAACCTAATACCTTACAATCATGGCGGAGAGAGGAGGAGGGGAGAGAGGAGGATTCGGTCGTGGTTTTGGAGGACGTGGTGGTAGAGGTGGAGACCGCGGTGGAAGGGGCCGTGGCGGCCGTCGTCCACGCCGTGAAACAGAGGAGGAGAAATGGGTTCCGGTGACAAAGCTAGGAAGGCTCGTGAAAGATGGAAAAATCAGGTCACTTGAGCAAATCTACCTTCACTCACTCCCAATCAAGGAGTTTCAAATCATTGATACTCTTATCGGACCATCTCTCAAGGATGAGGTGATGAAAATCATGCCGGTTCAGAAGCAGACCCGTGCGGGACAGAGAACCAGGTTTAAGGCGTTTGTTGTCGTCGGTGACGGTAATGGTCACGTTGGTTTGGGTGTCAAGTGCTCGAAGGAAGTGGCTACTGCTATTCGTGGAGGAATTATATTGGCTAAGCTATCAGTGATTCCAGTGAGGAGAGGTTACTGGGGTAACAAGATTGGGAAGCCACACACTGTGCCTTGCAAGGTTACAGGGAAATGTGGGTCTGTTACTGTGAGGATGGTGCCTGCTCCTCGTGGTGCTGGTATTGTTGCTGCTCGTGTCCCCAAGAAGGTCCTTCAGTTTGCTGGTATTGAAGATGTCTTCACATCTTCTCGTGGATCCACCAAAACCCTTGGAAACTTCGTTAAGGTTTGATCTTCTAACAGATCTTGCAAATATCATTATTGTTATTTGTGTCATGATTCTATTACATGTATGTTCTATTACTATAGCATAAGAATTGATTCGTATAACATTATAATTTAACATAAAAGTTAATTTGACTATACATTTTGTTCAAAATAGCTAATATGGCACTAAATAGAACTTTTTGTAAATAGCCATGAGTTTTATGTTAATAAAAAAATGGTCTTTTCTATAAGAAAGTTATATCTATATCAATATTTGGCTACAAAGTTCCCGAATATTAGAAAAAATTGCACTGGAACTTTGTAGATTATTACAGAGATAGTCACAATTGTTGGCCTTATAGTTCCAAATCTTGTCATTGTCCAGAACACGATTGTTTAGTTTAGTTCTGAAAGTATTGATGTATTGGTTAAATTGGGACAGTGTGTGTTGTGATTAAATACAGTGTTGAAATTGGGACAGTGTGTTTTGGGAATACAGTGTTGAGCAAGTCAAATTGTGGGATAGGAGCTGTACCATTATCAATTCTTACCATTTCCTGCAATACTTGTGCTGCAATGTGCGATAAGTACTTTGTTCTTAAAAAGCTATAAAATGACTCTATGTAGAGGGTGTTTGGATTGGCTTATCATCGATCCGAACACCATCTTAGACCTTGTTTTAATGAAGGGACTGCAGTATACTCAACTTTTTGCTGTAACCAGCTAGAGTACTATTTTTATCCAAAACAGGGGTGACCATACCTGTATATCATAAAACGTATTAGATATCTTTGTTGCTCATTTACAATATATTTGCTGTTTGTGTGTTTGAGTCTGATGCCACTCATATTATGTATGCAGGCGACATTTGATTGTTTAATGAAGACCTACGGGTTCCTGACCCCAGATTTCTGGAAAGAGACTCGCTTCACCAAATCTCCATTCCAAGAGTACTTTGATATCCTGGCAAAACCTGCCAATAAGGTGATTGTCTACGCCACCGAAGAGGCAGCACCTGAGAGGGTTGAGGCTTGATTCATTAGATGTTATGTGCTCTGTTGTTTTGTTCTAGTAGTCTTCTTTATTATGAAATGTTAGTATTCTAAATTTTGACTTCTGTTCTTGAGGGATATTTTACGCAGACTTTCAAAAACATAATGTTCCTTGTTTTGGTTTGTTTTCAACAATATATATGAAGTTTCTTAATTGATCTCATCTTTTTGCTGGATTAGTTCTCTTATCAGCTGACATGATAGCATGTTTCATTTTACCAGAAGTATGGTTATTGTGTGGTTTGTTAAATTCTACTTGAAGAAATTTGAAAATTTAATTCACTTTTTTATTTGTAGTTGAGAATTGGTTATACTGTTTTGCACTATTGCTAAATATTTTTTGACCTTTATGTCACATCATAATTCCATTGCTTATTTGTAATTGCAGGAATGTGATTCATAATTTTTTTCTGTTGTACTAGCTTCTTTTTTACAATTGAAATTTCTGATGTGATTAATAACTCTTTTAATTATGCTAAGTCATGTGTAAATAATCCCTGTCAGGTTCTATATAACAAATTATCATAAACATAAATTTCATTCCAACTTCAATTATTATGCTATGAATAATATACACGAATTTGGGAGAAGAGTCATATTTG
Source organism: Solanum stenotomum (assembly GCF_019186545.1). NCBI lineage: Eukaryota > Viridiplantae > Streptophyta > Magnoliopsida > Solanales > Solanaceae > Solanum > Solanum stenotomum. The sequence continues at coordinate 232,148 of NW_026026690.1, forward strand.
TACTCTATTATTGAAAAAGGCTTAATATTATCATTGCGTTATCGGCTCTATTTATTCATAGAATTTTTTTAATTTCATTTTCTATTTTATATAGGTTTACTCCTTCCAAGAATTTAATTACTTCCCTTTACTCAATATGCCTTTCTTGAAAGGAAAAAGTCTTCTATTTCTGTCAAATGACCTGGTTTATTCATTTTGGCGGTTTTTATTTTTTTATATATTGATTTAATATCAGTTGAGATATCTATTGTAATTTTTTAGGGGCATCAATGTACAGGTATATATTTATAATTAATTTATATATTTATGAGATGTTTGCTTAGTTTTACCTTTATATTTTTAAACATGTTTTCAATCTATTTTAATTTACTCAAGTTATTCATTCGTTATCTAATCTTAGGTATCATTTTTTCTTACAGCTACACTAATTTATTTTTAAAAATATGGAAGAGTTGTCTCATGAGTCACGTATATATTATTTTTAAATTTTCATTAAAAAAAAATTGAAGAAATTTACTAACCACTTGACTGGTCTAACTTTGATCTTCTTATTGATTGATTTTCTTCTTTAGATTTATAAACTAAAAACATGTCAAAGGCTTCATCTTTAGTTCTTAACAAATATATTTTTGTATATTCAAAAACAAAATCATCTATAAAAGTGTGACAATGCTTATACACTGGATATATAATAGTGTATAAGAGGTGCTTATAACATTTTTATTTTGTAATACAGATTTATACAAAATTGTGTTACGTCAGTAATTTTTCCTTATAAAAATGCAAAATGAAAAAGCTTTTTGGGGTGAGAGAGGCTCGAACTCTCGACCTCAGGATTACTCAGAAGCTATGAGACCTACGCGCTAGCCAACTGCGCCACCACCCCTTTATGCTAAAAAAATTGAAGGCTTAAGTTATCCACAGCCTCTTGAAGTTGTCCATATATTTCACATAGACACCTCAACTAGGGCTAGTACCTATTTAACACCTAAATTGTTCAAAATGTATACCTATTAAACACAAAATGCTGATATGGCAGAAAAAATGTTTTTCACTTTCCTTTGGCGCGTGAAGATTTCTAAAATCGTATTTTTTTTTTCAAGAAAACTTCACTTTTTCTTCTTCTATTGATTCTTATCATCGTAAATGACTTGAACGATTTTTTAAAAATATTTTTTAAACCAATAATTTTTTTAATCGCAAAAAGAAAAAGTCCCCCACCGCCGCTTTCGGTCGTTTTCTTCACCTCAAAGACACCTGCATTGGATCTTCAAAAACGAAAGAAGAAAGTAGATTTTTGGACATTGGAGTAAAAAATTTAGCTGATAGGTCCATTTCCGGCCATCTTCAAACAAACTCACCACTCAAAATTAAAATCTAAACCCATTTAACTTATAAAAAATAATATCAAAGAATTCGATAAAATTAATTTGAGTCCTCTTGATTTCTCTTTTGCAATCCATTTTGAAATGATTATCCGTCAACAAACTTCGTTTCTTCATCACTCTTGTACGTGTCTCTCTCTATATATTTCTCTCACGTATTAGGTATGATTTTTTTTTTTTAAAAAAAACTGATTTTAAAAAAAAAAAACTGAATCGGTAAATAATTTGATAAGATATTGAGTTTCATTATGGTTTAGAAATGAAATGTTACAGGGATTAGGGAAAAAGATGAAGAAGAAAGGGGGCTGGGGTAGCGTGGGGGTGGGGTAGCATGGGGTTGGGTAGTATGTGTTATTATTTTCAATATTTTTATATATAAGAAAAAAATATTGAAATGTATTTGAAATAAATTTTATTTTTTAAACTTTAAAAATCATTTTTTATAATTTTTGGGGCCCACTTGCCACGTGTCGTCTTTTCATTAAGCATTTTGCAATGTCATCGAGAGTGTGTCACACACACTTTACACATTTTTTGCTGATTACCAAAAAGTGTCTAATAGGAATAAAGTTTAAATAGATAAAAATGTTCAATAGGTACTAGCCTCAATTGAGATGTCTAAATAAATTATGCGGACAATTTTAAAGCGTCACAGATCACATAAGCCTAAATTGAAATTTCGTTACTCTAGCAGTGACTTATATGTTTATCCTCACATGCTACATCCTTTAGTATTTCAATTTTTTTAAAAATGTTAATTGAAAAGAACGTAATACTCCAAGCATATTCTTATTTAGTTTCCTTTTAAATAGTTTTTGAATGTAAGGTGTATAAACTGAACTATATCAAATGTGTAGTTAGATATAGTTTTATCAAATACTTCCAAATAGATGAAAGAGAAATTTGGATTCCTCTTTCAAACTGAAAGATTTACATATTTTAGGAAATGATTTTAGCTGAATTACCATATTTGAAAAGATTAATGAGAGATTTAAATATTTTAGAGTGGTATTTTAGCTCAATTGCCATATTTGAAAAGATTATGTCACATGATTTACTCAAATTAGTTATTTTGTTTTTATAGTTTCTAGTCATATTTGTTGAAAATATGATTAATACATTATAGGAAAAATTGTACGAAATAACAAACTATTAATTCAAATTAAATGTTATAGCCATAGTTAATTTTATTTGTAATTCGCAGCAAACATCCCATTTTTTTGTCATCTGGTTCAATATACAATTAGCCATTTTCGGTATACAATTATCCATTTGGTATACAAATGTATAAAATGTGTTTGTGTTTGTATAAAGCGAGAGAAAAATGTATATACAAATTTTCCGATTATATAGAAATGTGAAGCCCTGGACGACCAAGGGCAGTTTTGTCAATTTAATAAAATGTCAAGCTTAATGTAAGTGTACATTGTGCATTGAGAGTATTGAACATTCCAAAAAACCAGCCAAAAGTTATGTAATTTCCAATGTATCCACCTTGAAGTTGTGGATTCCAATTGTCACACGTGTGCCAACACATTGGGAGGAATAAAAGAAATCAATGCAAAGTTAAAATATGGACCCCATTTTTTGATTCACTTCAAAAGTCTATACATTCAAGACCACACATTTTTTTAAAAAAAATAAATAATTTCTCATTTGATTTTGTATATACGTATTAGAGTGTTATTAATTTGAATTCTTATTTATTTTTGAATATACTTATCACTTTTAATGAGACTTTTTTCATATTCAAAATTTAAATTCGAGGCCTTTTAATCATTTCCTTTCTTAATGTGGTTCGGTCATGAAAATATAGTTTTTATTTTATTAAAAAAAATATAGCTAAAGTCATGTTTGGTCAAATTTTATATAAAAAATATAAATATATTTTTTTAAAATGCATAATACATAAATATGTCATTTAACTTGGTTTCATTTGACATCAATGCCCTCCAATTTTGGATGTGCATAGTAGACACATAAATTTACTTGACGTCCTACGCGGCGATATAATTCATGTCCTATGCGACATTCTATGTGGCATCCTACGTGAATTATGTCTCGTAGGACACATGTGTCTACTTGTTTAACTTTATATAATCTTAAATGCTAACATGTGCACACTCGGAGTTAAATGTCATAGATGTTAAGTGAGGTCAAGTTAAATTATATATCATATCTTTTTAAATATGGTCTACATTCCTCATTTTCTAAAAATTACTTGACTAATTTACCTGAGACATACAACTAAATTGCACTACAAGAGTAATATATCAAAATAAATAATCGTATAATGTCATAGATTATATCTCATATAAGAACTACTACACTCTATTACAAAAAACAAATCCAATTTATTTTTAAAAAAAATTAAGTTGAATTTGTGTTAAGTTATTGATTTTGCAAAATAAAATAAAATATGAAATATAATTAAAATGGAACCATTTTTATAAAAATTAATAATTTAGGATAAAATTTGATAAAAAAAATATAGTTAAAGTATTAAAAAAGTTTTGAATGTTTTTCAAATTTCATATACAATTTTAAGGTATGTTTGTAATTTTTATAATCCGACGTTGATTTTCAAATAAATAAAGTGAAATAAAAAGATTATCTATTTCTTTGTGTTCATTTATTTTTCATATTTATAAAAAATAAATAATCAAATATAATATTTATTATCTGAAGAAATAAGATACAATTTAATTTTCTTTTTCATGGTTATACTACTATAAATGTGAAAAGTGATAAATGTGGTTAAGAAAAAGTAGAACACAAATGAGTAAATAAGATTAATTCACTCAAATTGTTTGTTGAATTATTATCATTAGATGAGTAAAAAAACCATTAAATTTAAATTAACTTTTTAAATCGAATGTGTATGTTTGGCATTCTGTTAAAGTAACCATTGGATCATATGATATTGTAGTGTTAATTAAAATAATTAAAATAAGTTATATTATTTGATAAAAGTAATAATATTTTATTATAAAGTGTGATTTTTATTATCATTTTACTAGTGTTTTTATTAGAAAAAATATTGATGACAATTTTTCTTTTCAAAAAACTAATTAAATACTTATAATACATTGGAACCGCTGATATATTTATGATTGTAAATTGTAATATTGGGCCCATTAACGGGCCTTTTCATATCTAGTACAAATACATATATTTTTGTCATATACACTGATAATTATACAAATATAAATCTTATTATACAAATTACAATGTATAAATGAATTTATACAAAACTGAATAATTTGTATAAAATTGGATTTATCTAGCGAATTATACAAATCAAAAGTTCTATAGCAAACATAAAATTTGTTATGTAGCGCAATTATGTAAAATATAGCTATAACATACAATTATGACTTTTATGTTTGCAATATGTGAAAGTTTGTATATCAAACAAAAATTATTGCTAGAGATTGTAAATAGAAAATTTGTAGCTAATGAGGTCTAATAATGGTCAAACGTGAGTTGTTTTTGAAAATTCCTCTATAAGTAATACTACAAGGACAAGTTACATATTTGGCCCATTGGCCAAAATATTTATTTTTCTAGTTAAATATATAATTTTTTATTTTTATTGTAATCATAAGTGTATATTGTATGTATATCACATTAGAATAAGAATAAGAAAAATTTCAAAATGTCAATATTTTGACATTTAATAGGACCGCTTAGCCACTCTTTCAATATTTATTAAAAATGTCATATATATATATTTGTTGAATATTATTTTGATGGATGACTATACATTACAATAAAAGAGATATATATATATAGTGACTATAGATTTTCCTTTTAGTGCAATTGAGTTAATGTTACTGCGTGTAGAGTCACCTAAGTGTTAAGCGGCATATATATATAGATATAGTGCTAGTTATAAACACTCATATTTACTATTATTACAAAATATAATATAATGGTAATTATATTAGCATCACTAATTAAATACTTACTGCAAAGTTCTTTATTTGTTGTAGTGATATAATATAATTTTCCCCATTTTTTTTAAATTTTATTCAAACAGTGTAGTTTTCCCATACTAAAAGGCAAATGCTAAATTAAAAACATTCTTGAGAAAAGTATATAGTACAAACAAGACCTGTATTGTAGTATTGAACTATGATCTTGAAAACAAAAACAAAAAAACTCTGTATTTTGTTGTCTTCATTGAGAGTTGTTTGGTTTTTGCCTAATAAAATATGTCCACATTAAACTTTTTTTCCCTCTCAACTCTACTTATTAATTAGTAACCTCGATAAATTAAAATATTTTTCCACGTTTAATTCGTCCGTGACAATATATAGGTAGATTACGCACCTTCTACTCTTTTGTCATATGCATCGCAAGAGAACCTCCTTTATCGAAAATTTTTAAAGAGTAAATAAAATAAATTAATCACAACTTTTTCTACATGTATAGAATTTCATTTGAATCCCTTAATAAACTCCCTTCTTTTTTGGTATTTCTGAATTCTTTTTGAATCCTGATCTGTCTCGATTCTTATTAGTTACTTTTAATGATTTAGATATTTTTCATATTTATTGTTATGTTACAATATTATGTAAAAAAATGTTAAGAGATTGAATTTGAGTATCTTTCATAGTATTTAAAGATAGATACAAAAATTCTCCTCTCTTCTTACTAAGAATAGTTCACTTTACATATTATATTCTACTTCTAGTCTATAATATATAGACAAATTATCACTACAAGAAAGGGAGTGAATTATATGGGGATTTTTCTGGGAATTAGTATGAAAATTTGCAGGAAAATAAGTTTCATGCGGATTTTCATACTAATCCCTAGAAAAATTCTCATGTAATTCACATTTTTCTGGTAGTGTATGTAACACATGATTTGTTATAAATTAAAGAATCAAAATTCCTCAAACTCTTTTGTTGATATCAAGAGAACTTTCATTTCTTTGTCTGACGTACTATTGAATGGTCTTTTCATGTAATGACTAAATCTGTTGGATATTTCGATCAACGTCAGACATATTCGATGAAATATTACAATTATTTACTTCAATCGACAATAAATAAGCTAATAGTTCTTGTTCTCTAGGCACTCTAGCATAATATAGTCAAGTAGCTTTAACGATGTTTCTTTGAGATATATACTACCAAAAATCCAAATCAATAATTAGTTTGAATTTTCTAACTTTAATGTAAATACAGTGTGTCGACAAGTATAGCAAAAAAAAATTGTACGTACCAAAAATAACAACTCAGTACTAATTAGATTGTCGTGGTCCAAAAATAAATAAACATATTTATATATCTTAGTTATTATATAGTACTAATTGTAGTAGTACTTTTGTGGTTTTGGTTTATGGCTTGGAAGTTCAATGAGGTCAGTACGATGGATGGTTTCTTGCTAGTCTGGAATGCATTAATCATTCACAATTAATGAGATCAAACATTTAATTTCTTTAAATAATAATAATAATAAAATGACCTAGTACTGCAGGCCACATATTATTATGTGATATTTAAGAAAATAAGTTTGAAATAGTGAATTAATCTATCACTTCATCTTACACTCTATCTTTTTCTTTATAACGTTAATTTGCTTAATTTACATATTTACATCAAATCTTGCATGTCGAAGTATGTATTTCTATGTGTGATCATTTCATCTAAAAATTTACGTCATCGAATAAAATAAATTTTTATTTACTTAATTATATTTTCAACATACCTTATCATTTGCGTTGCTGATTGTTTTTTCAAAAAAAAAAAAAACTTGAGCCAAGTACGTGAAGATTATTTTTTATGGTGATTGATGAGTAGCGATGATATTTGATCCTAGTGTGCCTCTACCTGCTCTGATTCCATGTAAATAAATGACTTGCAGATAATGTAACTTCTAATTAAGTTTAGGACTCGTGCTTAGAGCTTGAATTCGTTAAGGGTTAAAATTATGTTTGATTTTTTTTTTTTTTTTTTTTTTTTCCGGAAATATTGCAATTTATTCATCTTCCATCAAAAAGTACAGGTTGATCTGTAGGAGGTTACAATCAGTGAATTACTCCTCCCTAGCATGAAGGATACCAAGATCCTGTATGAGATGAAATAAATACAAAAGACAGTTTAGACAATGGCTTTCTAAGTACAAAGCCTGCGTGCAAAAAGTTACAAGTGGCTAAACATCCCAAGGTCCATCATGGAGGATCCCAGATTAAATCTTGCTTCTTCTTTTGCCTGGTTCTGAAACTGGTCACTCCCCATCTGTCCATGGTCATGAGTCCCTTCACTTTAGCAGGGAGTTCTTCAAAATATTCGTAGAGTATGTTGCCAGGGCTCAAAAAGCTCGTGGAGGCTAGTGCATCAGCTGCCTGATTCGCCTCCCTGTAACAGTGGTTTAAGATGAAACCNGACATTAAATTATGTAATTATAGTAAAAAAATCATGTCGGTCTACCAATCCACACATTTTACACGCTTAATTAGTAAGAATGTTTTCCTGTATTAAAAACTGTTTATATAATTAATTAAATAAATAGAGGAAAGGTTTCAATTATACACAACTTCATCAATAGTAACTCAAAATTAATATTATTTGATTTGAGTCTAGCTCGCACAATCTCAAAATATGTCAATAAAATCTAAGATTTGCTTATATTTTCAGTATCTCTTTTGTGTTTCAATGATTTGAACTTTGCCTAGAATATTACGTCTACTCACTCCTATTAGAGTTAATCTCTCAATATAAAAAAAAATGCATTTTCAAATATTTTTATTTTTTGAAATATCGCATTAAATCTCTAACATATCAACTGTAGAAAGAACGTGCCAATGTTGAGTATCAATAGCTTTTCATGAAATCTCTTAATCATTTGACGATTTTAATAAAGATGTTTATCCTAGGAATTACAAAAATCTGGAAACATAAATGATTTTAAAAATTGTAAAAACAGTTAAGTGATTTTGTCAAAAATTAAAAGTTGCTAATAATTAAAAGGCTTTTTCTCAAGTATTGTTAAAGCGTAGCTTAATTGTTAGTGACAACAATAATAACATATTTAGTGTAATTTCACAAGTTCAGTTTAGACATTTTCATTGATATCGTGTCACATGAGCTAGCCTAAAAATTGCACGACTAGGTCAAAACGAGCACGATCGTCATTAAAATTTCTTATTTCGTAGGCATGTTTTAGAACATTTTTGTTCGAAAAATGGCTTTTTAGCACTCAAAATGTTCTGAGAGAACTAAGTACCAACTTTAGAAGAATATATATATATATAGGACATATATAGAAGTTTCTAATGAATTTTAACCAATTAATTAAAGTTGAAGTGACTATAATCCAGTTATTTCGTGCCAACAATTTTATTCATGAACTTTTAATTATAATTTCAAGAAAGTGTTAAAAGTGGAAGACACGATCATTACATGAGATTTCCATTTTATTTTCTAAATGTAGTCCAGCCAATATTACACCAGATATATAATTAACTACCCACATGGATAGCAATTAATTTATGTTTGGTAGATATATAACATAAATAATAATTGGAGCATTATTATAAGTCTATAGCAATAACATATTCATTGTAATCGCACAAATAACCAAATCTGACTTGGGAGAGTGGTGTATATAAGACGATAAATTCAAGTAAAAAAAAAAGGAAAATACAATTTTGAAGCAGTCATGTTGAACATAATTAATGATCAAGAAGAGATCAATAGTAGCAATAACACGTAATACAATATTGTATGATCGAAACAAAGAAAATAACATTTACGAATAAAATTAAAAAAAAAAAACAAGCATATGAGTAATATAACAATATTGACAAGGAAAATTTGATAACTCCCCACTGATTGTTAACTTTTTATTTTAATCCTAATGACTTGTTATATTCTTCTATCTAGGATTATGTCATCGATAAAAGATAGTTGAAAACATATTAACTATGATGAAGGAAATTAGTTTAGGTTTTTATGGGAGAAGTTTTTTTTAGGTGAAAAATGAAGTAATTATAATATGCACAGGCTTTAATTTAGCTTTATAAGCACCAACTGGAATTGAAAGCTGCTTTGCAAAGAATGAGTAAAGATAAAAGAGAAACACAATTGTTTCTTTTGAGGTGGAGAATTAATACTCCCTCTGTGAAAGTCAATTTGATTAATTTTTAAAGTTAAATTAGATTACGTTAATTCGATATTCTTTTAAAAAAAATTAGATATTCAGAAACTATACGAAAAGTACTATAAGTTGCAATTTTTTGCATATCAATATGATGAAAATATACATCGTAAAATGTTGGTCAAAGTTCTTATTGTTTGACTCTAAAAAAGGAAACCATGACAATTAATTGTGGACGGAGGGAGTAATTGAAAATGAAATATCAACCCCATCTATATATAAGTGGATCTCCTTGAGGAACAATAATATCTAGTAATTTTACTTTATTTGCTCAAAACAACTCAACCATGGGGCTCTATATATGGCCAATGCTTACACATTTATTTGCAGCCTTTTGAGGGCACTCATTTGTGGGGTTTTAATTACTAGTGGGTACCAGAGACAGATTCGACTTTTGAAGTTTATGAATTGAAATTTTTTATCTTTTTAAGTTGTTTAACTGATCGAATATTTATTAAATGATTTTTTAAAAATAAAAGTATAGAATTTCAATTAAAATTATTGAGTTCAGCTAATTCATATTTTGAAAGCTAGCTCAGCCCCTATGGGTACCTTTCATTGGCTCCCTTTGCTCGCCAAATTAAAATGTAATTTTAATTTTATACGTTGATGTTTGTTTACAGTTATATTATGTTTTTTTTTTAAAGTCAGTTATATTAATACTTATATTGATGGTAATTGATTAAGTGGAATCGATACCTTGAAAAATAATAAACGTTTAATTTTCTCCACACCAATATTAAACGAAGTGCAGATCGTTTGTGAGAATTGTTATTTATTTCAAACATTTTGCTACTGTCAATGTAGCGTGCAAGAATCAATATTCCTTCATTTGTTATGTCAAACTTCACCTCCATTGTCTGATACACGAAATAATGTGAGATATCTCAAATTAATTTTAATTTTAAATTTATACTATGACAGTTAGTGTTATAAATTTATCATTTTCATTAAACACAATATAAATGTTATCCAACCTCAATTCTAAATATATCATTTTATACCATTAATCAATTTGATATTATTTTATTTCACCTACTGAACAGAGTATATTAATCCAAAAATTATAATCATAAGATAATTTAATATCCGAATCAAACAACCCTTAAGAGACATATTATACATGATACAAGATAAAAATAAATTATAGAGGAGACGAATGTTGATAGCACTTATTAAGGTCTGTCAGAACCATTTTTAATTATTGGGTAAATATGTCTTGCAGAAAAAGAACAATAAATCAGTATTGCTATAGCTTGGGCCTCTGTTATAGTGATTTAGCTACTATTTTCTTTGTTACAATTGGTTTGTCTTTTATTATTTATTTTGTTCATTTAAAATATATATATATATATATATTAGACTAAAATTTTATTTTTTCTTAAATTCAATGTTGAATCAAACCAGAAAACAAATTGAAATAAAGAGAGTATACTTAAATGTATTAATTCATCTTTATTCTTAAGGGTACTCAATGTGGTGTATATACTGATAGATTGATATTATAAATTTATCTACACCATCAAATTAAATTGACATATAATAAGCTTAATAAGTTTTGATTATCACACTATTTTATTGTTATTTTTATTTTTTTGTTATAGACTTTGCAATATTTTTTCTTATTAACAACTATGTTCTCTTCATTATTTCCTTTAATCTGTTTTACTATTTGGTTGAGTAATTTTTTTATTTTATTTTTGAAAAAAGATATTGGTATTTAATTTTGGGAGGGAAAAAGAAAGAGGGGTTATTAGGGGTAAAACGGGGAGAAAGGCAGATGAAATCCAGCTCATAGGTGACAGGACCCCACGTGGAGGGACTGCCAGTTCACGGACTCGTACACTTGTCATAAACTATGAAGGACCCTTTAGCTGTATCCTCGTCTCTAACGCTGGCAACAACCTTGGATTATGACTTCCTTCTCTTCTATCGGGAACGGAGAAACTGACCAATCGTGTTCGATATTCACATAGAAGTCTGATTAAAGTTGGATTTATACTTAAAAAATTTTAAGTGCTCTTTAATAAAGACGAGTTCGTACTTAGGAGTACTTGAACCCGAAAACCTTTCGTTAAAGACTTACCATTCCATCACAAATACCCCGTTGGTTAGTACATCCTCTTTTCTCTCTCTCTCTATATATATCCATTGATTATTTTAAACTAACTTTTCGTTGGGAATGTATGATTCTTTATAATTGAGTTGTTTAGATCAATTTGTGTGATATCTTTAAAGGAGGATAAATTGATAAGGGCGGATGATTAATAAACTTTCAAATGGGAAAGATTTTAAGGATGCGATTCATACGACACTTTAGATGATTCTTCCATTATAATAGGAGAAAAATGTAAACAATTTTATAAGATATAACTCAAGTTTTATATGCATGATATGCTTGTTTTTGAGATCAATGTGTAACGTAGTGAAAAATGATAAATCTTGTAAGCGTCTATCTAAATTCAAAATGAACAATGCGTGTTATGGACTTGAAATATGACAATTTGTGCATACTTTAATTCATAGTACGAATAATAATTATCTTTTATCAACAAGCTAGTTGGTATCGAGTAATTCTATCTATCCAGAATAAATGAGATAATAATCGAAAAAGCATAATACCAGGACAAGTGTGTTTTATAGGATTGTAAACCATGTAATAAAATGTCTTTTTTTTTAAAAATGCACAGAAGAACAATTGCAAGAGTATACAGCAATAAATTGACAAAAGTATATAATTCCAATGCAGGTGATGAATTCTTCAAAGTCATCATCTACTCGTATTTGATGAATTCACCATATCACTGCGTGCATTTATATATATTATCATATATTATATGTTATAAAGAAAGAGAGAGAAAGGATGTGGAGAACATTATGGGCATCCATTAACATATTCCAGTAATATTTAAATACATTAACAAAATCAAGATTAGCCTGGTATAAAGATTAACTTTTTCTAAACTAGTTTGACTAATATAACTTTTGACTGTTTTAATCATTATACTAACGGTTTTGTTATACTTGTCTTTTTAAAGTTGAGTCCAGATACTATCGGTTTTATCGCCAGCCCCTCATTTGGTAACAAATTATATACTCCCACCGTTTCACTATTTTACGTGACATTCATTCCTTTTTAATTCATTTTAAAAAATGTCTTTTTACTATAACTAGAAACAATTCAACTTTGAAATCATACAAATATTTAAGGATTATTTTTTATCACAAATATCCTCATTTTTTTCTTTAAACATTGTGTCAAGTCAAATGGTGTCACATAAAATAGAACGGAGAGAGTACTATAATGAGAAAAAAAGAATGATTTCTTTTCATCTTTTTTCCTCTAGTATGTGGAGTATTATTATACTCTCTCCGTTCTAATTTGTTTATCTTAATTACTATCATATAACTTTTAGTACAATTAAAGATTGTATATCTAAGTTCATGTCGAATCAAATCATATAAATTGAAACAGAGCGGGTAATAGAAAAGAAGAAAATAGGCTACTAGGGTCAAAGGGATCTTAACTGGTCTCACGACATGTTTTTTTTTTCTGGGCTGTTAGGACAGTTGGCCATGTAACAGCTTACTATGAATATTGGAATCGTTAAGAGAACGTGGGGTGATGTGTAGGAATATTATTCTCTATTCTTTTTTGATAAGGGTATTGAACTTTATATTAAATTGAACAATTTTTTTATTTTGTGTATATTTATTTTAATAAATTGAACAATAGTCCTGAAGTGATCACGAAAACATCGGACCATTGTCACACAGACAGAATATTTTCGTACGATTTCTATATATATGAAATTATACTACAAAGTTAAGATAGCTAGTCCGATCAATCATACTGTGAAGAAATGACTTGTCTGCTCCATAAAAAGCAATATAGAAGAGGCAAAATGTCTTCAAATAGGATTTAAGTTATATATTTATACTAATAAGATTAATACTTTTTAAACTTATAATATCAGGTTAGTTATCGTTTTACTAGATTATTAATTAGTGCAATATTTCGATTTAGCATGAAAATAGTTCGTATCAATCAATCCTATGATAACTTCTCAAAACTATACTTGACTGAAAAATGACTATGAATATATGAGATATTCAGTTCAAGGGTTTCTAAGCACGAAAACTACTAGTTTCTCGAACTCTAAACCATTCAGAGTGAGGCATTTGATGAATACATGGAAGACTCTTGAATCAAAATATCAATATCGAGAACGATCTCGAAACAATGGCTAAAGGTTTGGTGATCTTTATTTTGCTACGATTTTACTGTTGTATATCATCAATTAATACATAGGAGTAGTTAAACCGGATCAAAGTAAATGCTCAGAACCAAAAATATGGTAAAATTAATGATGAGGAGGGTGGACCATTGATTGTGAAGGTCTTAATTTAGTTAGTACACAATAAAAACCAAATGTGGGTGGTTCATTAGGGTTTAACTAAATAAGGGAATACGATTCTCCCAACTGGTCTTGCAACTAGTACAACGTCATCAATAATGATACTTAAAAAAAGTTGTATACAATCTTCAAAGTATATGGACCCCCATTATCAAAATTCCACCTACATATTCAAGAAAATCTTGATTATTATATAGAATAACAACAATTATTATTCAATACAATAATGTAAACTAATGAAAAAATGAGAATGAGTTAGGGGTTAAGACAGTGGCCAAATTATACAAAAGAAAACATAAAGAAGAGAACGATAAAACTATAGGGTTTTGTCCTCATTTTCTTTGAAGTTTATTTTTTTCATTAAAGAAAAGACAAAATATTACAATACATGTTTTTATTTTTTTCTGAAAAGAAAATATAATTTTCTTCCATATTTGGTTTATTCTTTTCTTAGATGAAAAGTTAGGAGATCTATAAATTGAAGACCCCTCTTCTCATATCAAAGAACACAATAGAATCCACAATGTAGTCGTTTAGAAAATTGTTTATGGAAAGATTTTCTCCTAAACATATTTATGTTTTTTTCAATATTATATTAGTTTTATAATATATAGGTTATTTGACCAAACTATATTAATAATATATTTTTAGTATACTTTTATTTATCATCTAATTTATCATCATATAATTTACAAATTATAAGATTCCGCATGACGCCCTAATCATCCTTCATAACCCAACAAAAACAACTATAGAGATTAGAAAGAACAGAGTAGACTATTGATAGAGAGAAGAGTATTTTTAATGCTTAGACAGAGTGGACAGAGTCAAGTGCTTCTAGTCGCGCAGCTGTCATTCGTTGCCCCGTCCCTCAATATCAATTTATCTGAATTCAATATTTTTAATATTATTACTAAAGTAAAGTTAGAATTTTAATGAGTTTTTAGTATTATAACGATAATTTCAAGTGTTAATAACTAAATTCTGAATTTGATATTTATATTTTATTAGATAAATTTTTAAATATAAATATATTTATTTAAGCAAAAGCTGAAAAAAAATAATCCGTCAATTTAGTTTTGTGGGCCCAACACCCTATCTGCCTTAAGAGTTTGCAGCTGTCGAATCCCTCTCTCTCCTCCTATTTGTTAAACATCAGCAATAATTTATAAACATTTCCCACTAAGTTATATCTGTTCCTTCCCACCCTTTTTCTCTCTCCATGATCTTTTTCTGCTAGCTACAAGACTGAGAGAAAGGGAGAGAAGAAAAACAAAAGTAGACATTACGGGAGAAGAAGAAGAAGAAGAAGTACAAACAAGATATGCCATTATCTATCCATTCCATATTATCGATCTTCTAATTGCTTGAATAACAAGTCTAGTTTAATTGGAAGTTTTTAGATGCATTAATGGCGTATCAACATTATCGATCACCATTTGGGGACACAACTTACACAAAAGTTTTCGTTGGCGGATTAGCATGGGAGACTCCAACGGATGTAATGCGCCGGTATTTCGAGCAATTTGGAGAGATTCTTGAAGCTGTCATTATCACTGATAAAAACACCGGCAAATCTAAAGGATATGGCTTCGTAAGTTGTATTCACATTTTGTTTTTTTAATTAATCGATCATTTACAATTTTGTGCTAATATGAGATGCTTTTGTTTTTGGTACGGCAGGTAACTTATCGTGATCCGGAATCTGCTAGACGGGCTTGTGATAACCCGAATCCGGTAATTGATGGAAGAAGAGCTAACTGTAACATCGCTTCTCTTGGACGGCCTCGTCCTTCACCACCTCGAGGTACTCATCTTTTTCTGTCTGTTTGATTGTCTAATTTGACTAGTCAAACTTCATTCCTCGATTATCCCACCACATTGTACGTATATACAATAACAACAATTATTTCACATGAATTGAAATAATAGAGAAATACAAAGTAGCTTATTGAATCCATAAATAATTTCCCGGCCTTCTTAATTCTTATTTTATTTTTAAAAAAATAAAAAAAATGGAGGAAGTAATTAAGTTAATTATATTGTTATTATTAAAGGTAGGGGACAAGGAGGGAATCCTTATCAAGGAGGGGGAATTCCACAAGGAGCATCATCATCATCTTATAGTGGGGTGGCAGGAGCAGCAGCAGCACCATTGCCATTACATCCACCTGCTGCAACTCCTATGATATATTCACCATATGGGTAAGTATACTTAATTCGGTTTAATTTTATTTTTTTGGGCAATTATTAGTAAATTAAATGAGAAATAAATAAATAAATAAATATATGATGGTCCATGATCTGATAATATACTGCAGAAAGAAAAAGATGTGTGATAAAAATGGGCAGGCATTTGCCAGTGGTATAACAACTGAAAACCTCACATTGATGTTGTTGTTGTCGTCATCGTATGTCTTAATTTTTTATAATCATACAAAAGGAAAGAAATAGTATATATATAAATATAAATACATTATATTTATCATGAAGTAATTTTATTGAATGCAGGTTGGTATAGGCAGATCAATAATAAATAAAATTGATAAATGGTGACTGCTATGCAATGAGTTGTCAGTTGCAGACAATGTGCAATGCTTTTCTTTTATGTGTTGGATTTTGGCCAGTCTAAACTTATTATATAATATATTAATTTTAAAATAAGATGATCATGTATTTCAATGTTTTTATAAATTTTAGTTTAAAAAGTTTTATATAGTTTGAAAATTACTACTAATATGAGTGATTGAAAAGAGGGTTTTGGAATTTATAAGGAAACTCCAATTAGCTTACTTTTTTCTTTTTTTGGAAAAATTAAAGATGAAAATTAGGCTTGACCAGAGCTATTTTGACTTGCAGAAATTTTCTAACCAAATATATATTTTTTCTTCTTATCTGCTTGCTTTTGACTTGCAGAAATTTTCTAACCAAATGTATATTTTTTCTTCTTATTTTGGTATAGTTCGATACCTTTTCCTCTACTACTATTTCAACATTTTCTTGCAATAATTTTTTGTCACTTTTTACTGGCAAAGTATTCATTGATAATACTAAACTACTTGGTCCTTTCTTTTATTGGGTTCCATTTATCTTAAAGCGTGTGACCAATCAGTATGGGTTATGGTCAGTGGCGGAGGCAGGAATTCTATCAAGGGAGTTCAAATAAAACATAGGCGAAATCCTGAACCCCATAAACCATTGAGCTACTCCTTTGACATATGCTCAGGGGGTTCAATTTTAAATATATACACATACACAAAAAAATTGATCTTATATATATAGTGTAATTTTTTTTTCGAGGGGGGTCGGATGACCCCCCTCGACACACTCTACATCCGCCACTGGTTATGGTGGTTAGAATTGCTTCATATTTAGAAGTTTCAAACTCGAGTTTTTGAGAATGAAATAAAAACTTTTTTGGTAGTGCCACTCAAAAAATTATACCTTATTATACAGTATACACAAATTTAAATTTAGTCAAATTTCAATTTAAATATCGAACATCACTCATCCAANCTTTTTTTGTGTTCCATTTATCTTAAAGCGTGTGACCAATCAGTATGGGTTATGGTGGTTAGAATTGCTTCATATTTAGAAGTTTCAAACTCGAGTTTTTGAGAATGAAATAAAAACTTTATTGGTAGTGGCACTCAAAAAATTGTACCTTACAATACACAAGTTCAAATTTAATCGGATTTCAATCCAACACCACTCATCCAAAAGGCTATTGGAAAGAACATATATATTTAATTTAGTGATCCGACCATCTTTACATGCCCACAACGAACTTGTTTTGTTTACTTTTGATAATTCTCTCTCCTCTCTCTTTCTCTCTTTTTTATGTGACACAAAAAAGGCTGAACAAACCTTGTGCTTTAGGTCAATTTTGCTTGTACTTTGATCAAAGGCGTGAATGTTATAGGTAGCACGAGTGGAACAAAGTAACTAGCAATATTATACCACTTACCATATGATATCTGACAATGTACATTGCACTCTTTCAATAACCCATTCCAAATAATAATACGTTACCTTGCTTGAATTTTAATCATCACCATGAATTAGCTTTTCATTCACCTTATTTGAATTTCTGTCTCCGTCATTGTCTCGTAAGTGTAAGTATATAATTCGTAAACCATAACTATATTTTTTTTGAAATACGACTACTAAAATATGTCGACTTAAACAGTACAGGGTACCGTGTTGCATTTATGTATACGTAATTCCAACGTTTGGTACAGAGAGGTGCTTGTCGCTCCATTAATTGTTTTGTCTCACTTAACTTGTAACATGTTGAGAGTACTTAATACGTGAAAGCTACTTTCCAAGTTTCATTTTTGTACTATATATCTATATATCTTAAACATTTTAATGTAATTTTATGTATGTACGTATAATATGGTTGATTCAACTTTAGAAAATATGCACCTTTGAAGTTGTATTATAAATGGAGTACTTTTATCTCATATATTCCTTTGGTGACTCGAACACATAATCTTAGAGTTGAAAATGGAGAGTGGTGAGCGACTCTCCACTTGTGTAACTAAACATAATAATTTCTTTTAAATATATATTTTGCAGGTATGCAACTTACCCTCCTGATTATTACCATCAAGTAAGCTCCCTTGGTCTATCCAACATACTATTGATGAGTGTGTCAAACTGGTAATTGAAAATGACAATAGAGTGAAATTGAATTGATGAACAGGCCGCGGGGATGTACAATCCAGGGACGTACCAGCAAGCAGCAGCAGCGCATTATTATCAGCAAATGTATGGAAGTTCATCATCACCATCTCCTGCATATTATTATGGATATTCGATGCAGGGATCAAGGGGAACATTTTCTGCAGCTACTGGACATCATCATCAACGCTTTCAAGGCCCAACTGCTTCTTATCTTTATTATCCTACTACTACTACTGCTGCTGCTACTGCTCATCACTTGCCAGCTGATGCTGCCTCTTTTACTCCGCCGCCTCCGCCTCTACTCCAACACCCTCCTCCTCCTCATGCTGCACCTACAAGGCTTCAATTTCCTTCTCCTACTACTGGTAAGTACTTTTTCTCAAATTATATCTAGGTTACTAATCCACTTAACTTTATTATGAATGTTTATCTGTAATTATCTTTTGAGTGACGTGATAGAAGAGAAATTCTCTAGTAAGGTGTATATAGGAGTTAAACTATTTAAGAAAACATTTAAGTATCAGGAACAATATATTGTGTGTAACTTGATTGTTAAAACTACATAATAATTAAGTTCTCACAATCAAGGGTGAAATTATACGAATTTAATAGCTTTTTGCTTAGGCGGTCATATATTTGAATCAGAAAATGTAACATAGTAGTATAATTTATGAATTTAATAGTAATAAATTCAGAACATAAACTTTAAACTCTTGACTTCTAACTCATTAACCTAAAGTTGGAGAAGAAACACTTAAACAAGATGTGTTACAATTATTATAAATATATATAATAAAAAGATGCAAAGTGATTATACTTTTAATCCAGAATAATTGTTACAGTATGTTATAGTTGTAAACATTATAAAATGTGAAAAGGTATTAGTGTAAAGATAGAGAGGGGCATGTGGGGGAGCCTAAGCATGTGACATATGAGCTGTCTTGGGCAAGGTAGTGATGTATCAATGGGTCAAATGAAAATCATATGCCAGGGAAGCATGTGTGTGTATTTTCTTCTGATGAGTGTAAAATAACAGTAAATGCATGTGATTGGGTTATACAATTATCTAGGACTATATATATATATATATATATATAAATGGATGGTTCTCAATAGGCAGTGAATCAAGTGGCTGAATATAATGCATATATATGAATTCCCCCCACTATAATGTAAAATTCAAAACATTATGCTATTTTAGGTACAACATGTAACTAGTCACCCTCCTCTTCTTTCAGTGTATGTCCTCATTTAGGAGATTCAATGGTTACCACTCTTTTATAATATAGTTTGGACAAGATTGATTATTTAATTTGGAAGGATTTATGCTTTTTTTTTTCTGACTAATAGCCTGTTTGATCAAGTTTTTGAAAGGTTAAAAGTGTGTTTTCAAAAAGTTAAGTGTTTAGCCAAGCTTTTGAGGAAAAAATACATGTTTTTGAAGTGTGGTGGAACTTATTTTTCAAAAGTAAAGCTTTTACCTAAAGAAATATTTTTTAAAAGTATTAAAAAAATATACTTCGAAGCACTTTTAAACAATTTTATCGAACACTTTTAAATTTATTGTTGAAAACGAATTGTTTTAGAACTCTTAATTAGCCGAATAATAGTATGGTGATGATTGATGAACATATATGAGTTAAAAGGTAGCGATAATTAGGTAGCAGACTCCAATTAATATGTCACAAGAATTATCAGGTGCACCTATTAACGATTATGCTTAGCAGTTAGCAACTTAGGATAATTGAGATACTCTTTCGTCCATTTTTACCTGTTTTGTATATTAAAAATAAATATATTAAATTAAAAGATAATTTATCAATTTATACATATTTTATTCTTATTATTATTAAGTAAATAATTAGAAATGATATAGTAAAAATATCATTTTATTTTATTATTTTTTAAGAATATATCAAGTCAAATATAAACAAATAAACATGAACAGAGCGAGGGAGAAAAACATAAATTAAAATTCAAGAGAGTCCTAATTGGAGAAATGAAAAATAAATATTTTATTATACATTGATGACCAAATAAGGAAGTACATGCTACAAATAGATTGGTGAAATAAATGATACTCCATAGATTATGATTTTAAATTTATTTTCCTATTTAATATTCTTTTTCGTGTATTTTCCAGCTGTAGCTATTAATTCATGAAATTAATACAAAAACAACTTACTCCGTGTAGACTGTGTAGAAAATTACAGCATGATCACTGTTTCTATTTTATCAACTAGTTTTATACACTAAATAATTTGATATACATAATGTGTAGCTAATGACAACAAGATCAATAAATAGAAAACGAAAGGAAATTATCTCTTATGATTACTTACGAATGATCTCTTTTAAAAAGTTGTACACATCTTTACCTTTACCTACCTTCAGTGGGTGGGGCTCGAATTCCGACGTATCCCCTCCCCCACCCCCTAATTTTGTTTTGAAGATAGAGACAATTTTTTTTATCTATATAGGATTTTGTTAGGTAAATTGTCAAAATTGACTAATCTTTTGAGATATTAACTTTGATATTTTGTGTATAATGTAAATGGCAGAATCTCAAATTCCACAGCAAACCACAGCTGAAACAACAGAAGTTGGGGCAGTGACTACTGAGAGTCCAAATACATAAAAAAGAGAGTACAATCAAGCTCATCATCATCAAAGCATATTTATGAAGTCATCAAGCATGGTGGAAATAAAATTAAAAAAAACTGTACAATCTTTAACAAAACAAAAAAAAAAAAGAATTAACGAGACTTTACTCTATTTTCAAAAAAGTCTATCCATTAATTTTTCTTAATTTGGTCCATGCATCCCACAAGGCAAAATTGATTTCAACAACAAGAAGAAATGGCTGATTGGACTACTCAGAGATATTATTACATGGCCAATTCATCTTTTATTTATTTCTTTAATTTTCAATTGTTGTTCATTTATTTATTTTTCATTTTTACTAAACATGGATCGATCCTTTTTATTACTGTACCAACAGTAGGACGGAAATATTAAGCTCTCAATAACGAATTTATGACATATTTACCCCCTTTTTTATTTAATTTGTCCTATTATATATGTATTCTTTATTTGATGTTTCCTCATTCCTAATCCTATATATGTGTAGTAGGCTATGATCATTTACTGATTTCCTTGTTTATTTACCAAGTTAAAAGGATAGAAATGAAAAAAAAAAATAGTTTCTTAAAGATGGTCTTTTTATTTGTTGAAGTGAAATTTACCTCTCGGGAGCTTCCAGCCTTTTTGTTTTCTTGATAACTCAAACTTAAAATCTTTTGATTGAAAGAGATGTATGCTTACCATCCGGGCAACTCCCTCTCGTTTTAGTATAATTAATAATGAAATTATACTTAACATTTAATAATACTTTGGAATAACGAAAATTGTAGTTGAGATGATCAAAGGCAACTACGTCAAATGAGGAACATCATTACTCATATATTTAACATATATCAAGTATACTATTACTTGTAAGGTTCAACATTGCTATAGGTTAGCCAACCAAGTCGTAGATGCTTATCAAAATGGAGTATTACAAACGAGGATTTGAATATTTTTGTACATGCTCATCTTCTATCGATGGTTATTGAACCTTAAAGACTTGATCTCATAGAAATGAAGTCTCTATGACAAAAACAAATGAAAAATTATTTATATATGTATAGAAATAAATCAGTTAAAATGTTAAGTTATTATTTTTGTCTATTATGCTAGACTTGTATTAAATTTTTAATTCCGTCATTGCTTACTAATTCTTGATTTCGTCATTGCTTACCAGGGATCCAAAAAATGATAATTTCTCTTGAAAGTTAATACACCCCTAATTAAGATTTTCAATATATTAAAGACTTTTTTCCTTTTACTTCTTGTAAGTCAATAGGTCAGTAAATATTTCATAATCTATGAAACTTACATCCAAAAAGTAAGTATTTCAGGTCAATATGTAGCTAAGGGGATGTCACTGATGGACCTAAGTTACTATAATTAACTAAACACAGAGTTATTTCATGGTTGACCTATGTAAGTTTGTTACAACATTAATTAATCTTTCTAGTACTAATTAATTAATGCTTCCTATTTGTGATACCTGCATTTCTCAAAACTTTTCTTACTCACTATCTCTATTTTTGTAAATTCAATTTATTTTGGGACCAATTCTTATGAATCCACATCTAAAAATACAGTTGGTTAGTGTATTAAATTAACTTTAATATACTATAAAATTTATGATTGCCTCCCCGGCACACGCCTATCCCAAAATTGATTTTTCTTTTCAACGTTATTAAGAAAACCACTAATGAAAATGAGGATTAATACATGCATTAGTAAGGAGTTAATATCTCAAAATGTCACTCAACTTTGAGAAATTATTTAGCAAAATCATTAAACTTTGTTTTATATCAATAAAATCACTCAACTTAAAACTTTGTATCAATAAAATCACTCAACTTAGAACTTTGTTTCAAAAAAGCATTCAACTAAATTTATAATTAAAATATTTTTTATGTCATGTTCATTATTAAAATAATAATAAAAAAATGTCTCAAAATTAATACTTCATTATAATTAATTTAATTAAGTACCCAAAAAGAATAACAATTAATCTAAATGATTTTATTTATGTAAAGAAATCCTATTATCTATGTAAATTAACTACTGTAATTTGTTATGATTTTTTTAGATATTATTTAGAAGGAAAAATTAGGAGTAGTTAAATTACTAAAAAATAATCCATCAATGTGCGGACTTTCTGTAATGATCCATTTTGTTGGATGGATTTGTTGTACTGGTATGAGAAGTTATGGGAAAGAGTATATTACAACATTTCTAATTCGTGAATTTATAATGATCACCGTGTTCTCCATGCTGAATCTTCTACTATTCTACGTTTTTCCCGAAAGATCAAAGTCCGTAACAGTAAGTTGAATTATGACTCTGATTTTTCGTTTTGAAATGAAAAGGCAAGGGCTTAATTTGTTTTTAATTGTTTTTTTTTATCTTTAAAAGAAAATTTTTTAAAGTGAAATTAGCATGATATAAAAAATAATTTTTTCATGTCAAAATTATTTTAATACTAAATTTAGTTGGATGATTTTAACAAATATACCAATAACAGATCCCACATTATAATAAGACTTATATGTAAGCAATAGTTTATCTTTTGCGTGACCTGATCGATGATATAATTTTTTTTACATTAATGTATATAACTAATTAAACTTTAAATTTAAATAATATTGGTGATTAAGATGTTGCCATAAATCTAAATCCCACTGCCGTGAACCTCATGCAAATTATAGAAGCCATGGTCCACCACAATTAAGTCTTATTACATTGTATACCAAAAGGAGATAAAATTGACAAGCAGCTAAGATTAACTATCCTTTCCCTTAAAATAAATTACTAATTAATGTTGTTTACATTCAACGACCAACAACGTACCCCATTTTCTCCAGTGTCTTTTTTCTCACAATTTTTCCCTCTATAAGATTACTTTTAAAATCAAACTTAAAGACAAACATTCTTCCTAGGCCTATAAAAACACCTTGAAATATCATAGGTTACTTCATTCTTTCACTTATACTAGGTTTTATCATTAAAACAAAAAAAAAATGGAACACTCATATTTTGCTTCATCTTCTAGTACTATTGAAAATCAAATTGAACCATTTGATTTTTTTGCAGATAAAACCCAAAATGCATTTGAATTTCTTAGTTTGTCTCAACCATCTAATCAGAATATTGAAAAAATGTCAAATTATCAAGAAAACCCTAATTGGGAGAATGAAGATGATGTGACTGTTGCCTTACACATTGGTCTTCCAAATTCTAGCAATAATAATATTCCAATTGATCATAACAAAAGTGATGGAAATATTATTGGAGCAGCCACTCAATATTGGATACCAACTCCTTCACAAATTCTTGTTGGCTTCACCCATTTTTCATGTCACATTTGTCACAAAACTTTCAATCGTTACAACAATCTTCAGGTGCATTATTTATTTTTCGCGTATTATTTTTCATTACTATATTCTTTTTCTTTTGTTGAAAGGAAAATATGAGGTGTCTGCTAGCATAGTCTAACAAAAGAAGTTCCTAATTTGTCTGTCTCAACTACATAGTAGACAAATATTGAACATCTTCTATACAACGATAAAAAACACATGATACTTAGTTCTCAACATTTCAACGTATATTTCTGAATAATCACAAAACTTTCAATCGTTACAACAATCTTCATGTGCATTATTTATTTTTCGCATATTATTTTTCATTACTATATTCTTTTTCTTTAGCTAAAAGGCAAATATAAGTTGCGTGCTAGCATCAACATTATCTGAATTAAGTCTAACAAAAGAAGTTCCTAATTTGTCTGCCTCAACTACATAGTAGACAAATATTCAACATCTTCTATACAACAATAAAAAACACATGATACTTAGTTCTCAACATGATTTCAATGTATATTTCTGAATAATCTTATATTTTTTTCAATTATTCAACTATTTCATTTTACAAAGCAGATGCACATGTGGGGTCATGGTTCACAATATCGAAAAGGACCAGAATCACTTAAAGGAACACAACCAAAAGCCATGTTAGGGATTCCATGCTACTGTTGTGAAGAAGGGTGCAAGAACAACATAAATCATTCTAGGGCTAAGCCATTGAAGGATTTTCGAACACTACAAACACACTACAAGAGGAAGCACGGGACAAAGCGATTCTCCTGCAGAAAATGTGGCAAGTGTTTGGCTGTTAAAGGAGACTGGAGAACACACGAAAAAAATTGTGGTAAACGTTGGCTTTGTGTTTGTGGTTCTGATTTTAAACACAAGAGATCTTTGAAGGATCATATCGCATCGTTTGGTCAAGGTCACGGGCCAAATAATTCATTTGATGGAGTTGAACTTCAGAGATCAGGAAATTTTTTCGTTTGATATGCACATTGGAGTTTCTTTAGGAATTGAATTAAGAAGAATTATCAATAGGTATATTTGTGCGTTATGAATTGCAACTTATAGCACAAATTAGTAAACGTATCAAAATATATGCCCTTATTTTTGTCTTTTTAAAATAAGAGCCACCAAGGTCTTGTGCATGAAAATCTCCATATAATTCGCGCTTTTGTACGAAAATAGAAGAGATGTACTAATAAAAAAGTAGTCTCTAGACTATGTTTTTTTCTAAATCGTTGAGAAGTGCTTCTCTATTTGAATATCTTTACTATTTATTCAATCATCAAGGATCAACAAAATTGAATCTTGGGAATTAAATCAAA
Source organism: Solanum stenotomum (assembly GCF_019186545.1). Taxonomy (NCBI): domain Eukaryota; kingdom Viridiplantae; phylum Streptophyta; class Magnoliopsida; order Solanales; family Solanaceae; genus Solanum; species Solanum stenotomum. Next base: position 258,121 of record NW_026026690.1, read on the forward strand.
TATAATATATTTATTTTTAATTGAATGTATAATTTTAAATTTGAATAATTTATCAGTTTATAAATTTTAAAGTTTAACAATTGAATTAAAGTATTTGTTTTTATTTCTAAAAGTTGATCAAATTAACCTTCGATGAGCGAAATTGACATGTAAAAGAGTAAAAATTATTTTCCATTTTAGTTTTATGTAGAAGTTATTTTGGACCGAGTTGCCTTCTAAACTTTATATATCACCAGTTTTTCGAATTCCACATACATATTCTAAAGTAATTACTATACATAATGATTTTAATGAAGTTTTTCTTTACAATTCCTTAATGATTTTGGTGAGATTTGTTTCTTTTAAGTTTTGTACTACTTGTACTTGTTTCAAATGGTTTCAACTGATGTCCCAAATCACTCATCCAATTACCGCTTGAATAAAAAAATAGACAAATATATAATATATGTATAATTATATATAATTAGTGTCTAATTTTTGTATATTTATTTAAAAAGTATATAATAAATTTGTCTGATTATTTGTATAAAGATACGTCATTTCATACATATGTTCCCATGTATTTGTGCTCTTGTGTAGACTATAACAACTTATTGTCCTCCAAAGTAAGTTTTAATGTTCTAATGGACTTTTTTGTTCGGGCTTCGAAATATTGTAATAGGTTAGTTCGTAAATGATCCTTATAAAGGCCGATTTTGATATTTTGTCTTTCGTAAATAAGTTTTACAAAAATAATCTGTATTTATTTAATTTGATTTTTTGAATAAAAAATTGTTCTTCGAACCTAACAAATTATAGGGAGCCTAATGTTATATCATAATTTGTGTCTTCATAAAGTTTCAAAAACAAATTTAATTTATTTCGCAGTCAAATATAATACTAATTTTCAAATATAATTTTTTTTCAATTTTGAAAATAAAAATACTTTTTTTTTTCTATTTTCACTAATGAAATATGATCGATCGCTTGGTAAATCCGGAATACATTGCAAACTTTATAGTTGGGCCCTTGATTCTCTCCTATGTTGAATGATTGAGACATACGTATTAGTGTAGCTGATTGACTAACCTATATAGAGAAACATACTAAAATATTAGGGAAACTTACAAAAATCCCATATATTTGGGGATAATTATATTCAATCCTAGAAATTTGTACAATTACAAAAGTTTTGGATTTTCATACTTTCGAATATACTCTTTGGTTGTCCAATACATTGCAAATGATTTATTACTTAATAGGAGGGATGTATCCGAGAGGAAGGGGATGTATCCTAAAGAGAGAGGGGATGTATCCAAGATAGGATAGGGATGTATTCGAGAGTGATTTTTTGTAATTTTATTTAAATATTAGGAAATTCGAAAATTATGATATCTTAAGTTGTGTATTTGTATAATTTTTCAAAATATTAACCAAACAAATCACGAAAGCAAGAAAGAGGATTTTTTTCTTACGAAGGGAGGAAGAAGTTATAGGAAAGAGCCAAGAGGAGATGTACGTGTGATAGCTAAAAAATCACAGTTCTAAAAAAAATTGAGTTTTTCATAAAAGATTCCCGTTTGAATACCTGATTTTTTTTTAAAATTAAAATAATCAAGGTCTTCTTTCGATCATTTTAATGAATAAATAAATTGTTAGTCATAATGAGATATCACATCATCGGATTTATGTCTTTCTTTTAAAAATATAGATAGACTAATTTAGTGTACGTACTTTGTATGCGGTAGGTAACAAAGAAAACTTCAAAAGTCCATGAGTAAGAAGACAAATGAGAAATATAACAAAAGAGACACAAACATTTAACGTGATTCAGTAAACCGATCTACATCCACATTCAAAACCTTCCTCACAAAATTACGAGACTCACAGTTGAACAGTATTATATTTTTTGTTTTTGTTTTGGTTAATTGATTGAACACACTCTCTCTCTCTCTCTCTCCAACGGCTTTCTCCCCCCCCAAACGGCTTTCTCTCCGGCGACGCCGGCGAAACCGACAGACACCAGCGCTGCTCCGACCAGGCGGCAGCTCCGACGGGATCCTCTTTCTCTTTCCCTCTTTTTCGTTCTTCTTCTTCTTCTTCTCCGTCTCCAGCAGCCGACGAGGACCACCAGCAATCACCGGACAGCAGCAGCAGCAGCCGGCGACAACCCACGACAGCAACAGATCCGGTCGACAGCAACCAGCGAGAGCCAGCTCTGACTCCGGTGAGCTACCGGCTAAACAATAGTGCACCAGCAGTGCTACTGTTTGTCGCCGGAGACCAACCAGATCTGGCCGGAAAACTCACCGACCAGGTTCTATCTATCCTGTCTCT
>NW_026026690.1:260655-293505 GCF_019186545.1 Solanum stenotomum
AGGTGGAGTACAATGGTTCCGTTGTATAAAAACAAGGGTGATATCCAAAACTGTAACAACTACAGGGGTATCAAACTGCTAAGCCATTCTATGAAGATTTGGGAAAGAGTGGTGGAGATGAGGGTGAGAAGAGGGGTGTCCATCTCTGAAAATCAGTTTGGATTCATGCCGGGACGATCGACTACCGAAGCCATTCATCTTATGCGAAGACTGGTAGAAAAATATAGAGAAAGGAAGAGAGACCTACACATGGTATTCATTGACCTCGAAAAGGCCTATGACAAAGTACCGAGGAAGGTCCTCTGGAGGTGCTTGGAGGCTAAAGGTGTCCCGATGATTTATATTAGGGCGATAAAGGACATGTATGGTGGAGCCAAGACTCGGGTTAGGACGGTTGGAGGAGACTCGGAACACTTTCCAGTTGAGATGGGGTTGCATCAGGGATCAGTCCTTAGCCCTTTTCTATTTGCTGTGGTGATGGATGAGTTGACGCGGTCTATTCAGGAGAAGGTACCATGGTGTATGTTATTTGCGGATGACATAGTACTGATTGATGAGACGCGGGACAGAGTTAATGCGAGGCTGGAGGTGTGGAGACAAACGCTGGAGTCCAAAGGGTTCAGGTTGAGTAGGACCAAAACTGAATATTTGGGATGCAAATTCAGTGATGCGGTGGATGAGGCAGATGGGGAAGTGAGACTGGACACACAGGTTATTCCCAAGAAAGAAAGTTTTAAGTATCTTGGGGCTGTAATCCAAAGAAGTGGTGACATAGACGGTGATGTCACACATCGCATTGGGGCGGCTTGGTTGAAATGGAGGCTTGCCTCTGGAGTTTTGTGTGATAAGAAAGTTCCACCGAAACTTAAAGGTAAGTTCTACAGAGTGGTAGTTAGACCGGCCTTGTTGTATGGAGCGGAGTGTTGGCCAGTCAGGAACTCACATGTTCAAAAACTGCATGTTGCGGAGATGAGGATGCTGAGATGGATGTATGGGCACACTAGGAGCGATAAGATTAGGAATGAGGTTATCCGAAAGAAGGTGGGAGTGGCCTCTGTGGTGGACAAGCTGAGGGAAGTGAGACTGAGATGGTTTGGGCATGTGAAGAGACGGTGCACAGACGCCCCAGTGAGGAGGTGCGAGGGGCTGGTTATAGAGGGTACGCGGAGGGGTAGAGGTAGGCCTAAGAAGTATTGGGGAGAGGTGATTAGACAGGACTTGGCTCAGCTTCGCATTACCGAGGACATGACTCTAGATAGGAAGGAGTGGAGGTCGCGTATTAAGGTTGAAGGTTAGTAGGGCTAGCGTGTTGTCTTCCTGTGCGAGGGTTTTGGTGGGTAGCGTTTGTAGTAGTCCTAGCTTTGATCTTGTAGTTCTTGTCTGTGATCATATAGTCTTGTGTCGTTTACTGAGTTTCACCTCTCACTTTATTGTCTTGATGTTATTGTCTCCGTTGTTGACTATGCACTTTTCTCTTATTGGATACTATGTCATATATAATGTTTCCTCTTATTTTTCTTGGGTTGTTGTACTTGAGCTGAGGGTCCTCCGGAAACAGCCTCTCTACCTCCACGAGGTAGTGGTAAGGTCTGCGTACACTCTACCCTCCCCAGACCCCACTTAGTGGGATTTCACTGGGTATGTTGTTGATCTACATCCATATGAAGAGATGAACAATTCACTATATAAAAGAGAGTACACAATATCCGGAGAAATAACCTCACACAATTCATTCGTAATAAAAAGAGATTCACAGAAGTAATAACGTATCACTCATCTCTCACAAATCCCCCCCCCCCTCCCCCTCACCGCCCCAAACAAAACTCTCACGTGTGTCTTACGACAATCAATAAAACTATATACAAGAAGAAAGAAATAATTTTAAAATTCATAATTTTTGCTAAAAATTAAATATTATATTTATCTAAATGATAATAATTTCACATATAAAGGTAAAAAAGTTATTTTAAAAAACGTGAAACCTCTTTCTTTAATATTTTAACTTCTTTTAATTATTTATTTTTCTTGCCACGTTATATTGCCATGACAAAATTTCTAGAAAGTAAAATATATTTGAGCTATTAGATATAAAAAAACGTGGGTTATGACAAATTTTAGGCCAAGTTCTATGGGGTAATATCTCAAAAAACACTCTAACTTTGAAAATTTATTTAGAAAAGTTATTAAACTTTGCTTTGTATCAATAAAATAACTCAACTTAAGTTATTGTATCAATAAAATCATTCAACTTAAGTCTTTATATTAATAAAATCATTCAACTAAATATCTCATTAAATAAAAATTGTCATGACAAAATAAATTATTTTTTATCCCTAAAATTGAATGATATTAACTTCTAAAATAAATAAATAAATAAAATAAAATCTGTTTTTCGAATTAAGTTAAATGTTCATATATGAAATTAATTCTCATTTTTCCATTGTGTCCAATGTTTTAAAATCTATTTAATTTGAATTTTGCAAATTAAGAGGTTCGTATCTTTTGAATATTGTGTGGCGGTAAGATTCACAACAATCCTCTGCTAACCACTAGGTGATTTTGATTCTGTTAAAAAATGGAGATAACATAGCTTGAGGTTTTCTAGACGTTATGCTATTTAGCATACATATAGGGATGGTCATGGGCGGGGCGGATGCGGGGTGGGGTGAGTTTAAGGCTATGCGGGGCAGGGCAGTTTTAAGGTTGTGTGGGGCGGGTGGAATGCGGGGCGGGTTGAAGTGGGTTTTTTTAAAATTAATGTGGGGTGGGACGGGTTACAGTATATGTGATTTCATGTGAGTTCAAACTTAATTTTAATTTTTTACATGTTATAAGAGTGATAGAGCATTATTTATTAAAATAATTTCTTTAAAACTACTAAAATATTCAAGATAGTAAATGAAAATGGTTCAATAAAAAATATTACAATTTCTTACATGTTTCCAATTGACCTCTAAAAAATAAAATTTTAAGTCACTATCATATTAAATTAATACAACTTAATGAAAAAATGAATTTCTTTTTATGAATTTTATTTTTGTTATCAAACTTAACTAGAAAAAGAAAATATTAAAAAAGTTATGTGGGGTGGGTTCATGAGGGGCGGGGTGGGGCGGGTTGAAAATGAAAAAAATTGTTATGCGAGGTGGATTAAAAATTATGCGGGTTAAACTCAACCCGCTCCGTTGCCATCCCTACATACATATTTGGTTATAGGTGTGCTAATAAACCTAATTTATACTTCCTCTGTCCCTAATTATTTGTCTACTTTTCCTTTTTTAGTTGTTCCTAATTACTTGTCCATTTTGACAAATTAAGAAATGACAATTTTTTTTAACCTATTATACCTTCAATTAATTGCTCTAATAAATGTAGAACTTCTTAAAATTCTTAAGTTTTTAATTTATCTACTTCATAATTAATAGGAGTAAAATGATAAAGTTATTATGTCAATAATTATTTTCTTAATAAGTGTGTCAATTCAAAAGTAAAGGAAAAGAGAGAGTATTTTATTTTGGAGTGAGAAAGGAAACAGAGAGTATTTTATTTTGGAGCGAGAAAGGAAAGAGAGAGAGACAACAGCTATCAAGGAGAAGTAACTATAGAATTAATTAATTTATTTAAAAATTAATAGAGAAAATGATCAAAAGCCCTCTCAATCTATAGTCGGATTACTAACTATACATAGTAGCAAGGAATGTGTAGTTCACTCTTTTTGAGAGAATGGAAGCAAAAACAAATAATAAAATTTAACTTTATAAGTGTTTCTTTTATTTCATTATTAATTCTCTACTTTTGATGTTTCCTTTTTTTTTCTTTTTACTTTTAACATTCATTTTCTTCTTTCTCTTTAACGAAGAAACACTAGCAACAACATGGGTTCCAGCGGCGGCAATACCATGTGAACTTCACTCATTCACCACCAAGTCTCTGTCTTCATCGGTCTTCCATCATTAAGCCCCCTCTTACCTTCAAATCACATACGTCTCACATTAGCTCAATTAAAAACACACTGAAAATAATTATTATTACTCCACTATGTGAGAACAGACCCATCAACCATCAATTTCGTTGTGAAACACCACTTAAACTACCATTGTCACTTCCTTTGTAGCTTCAAGATTTTTAAAGTAGGAGATGCAGATTCAAGCATAAACACAAAATTTAAATAGTTAGGTATTACATCTACCTTTCTTTTTCAGATTTGATAAAGCTTTGACTATCAAATCTACAATAAATATCGAAGAGTACAAAAATCTTACAATATCTTCATTTTAAAGATTTCTACCCAACTAAACTAAACTAACTGCTAAAAATTTAATTCCCAAAATTGATCGATTTTTTGGAGCATTGAATTGTTAATGATTTTGAATGAAATTTCATAAATATCGAGAGAAAAAAGAGAAAATGGTGTAGAAATGGAGATTTTGAAGGGTAATTAGGCGATTATTGAAAATTTTTTGGGGATTTTTGAAGATTGAATCGAGAAAAATTTAGATGAAAATTGATGAAAAATTTTGGTCGATGAGAGAAGACTCCGGCCGGTGACTGATGCCATGTCTGGAGATAAAGAAAACAAAATAGTACTTAATTGATTTTTATACATTAAAAAAATATATAGCGAGCGCGTGTCCATCACGATTTAATACTTATATGGGGTGAGTTATTAAGGAGTTATATATTTTACTTTTAAAATGTTCGGGGGTAATAGGACCATCGTAAAGTATAAGTGTGTAGTTGCCAATCCGGTTATAGATTGGAAGGGCTTTTGACCATTTTCTCAAAATTAATATCTTGAGAGGTCATTTAATTTTGAGAATAAATAATAATTTATTTTATCATGTTAAAATTCAGTTAATGATGAATTTAGTTGAATGATTTTTTTGCTATAGAAGTCTAAGTTGAGTGATTTTATTGATACAAAATAAAATTTAATGACTTTTCTAGATACATTATCAAAATTGAGTAACCTTTCGAGATGTTAACTCCAAGTTCTTACGACAAAATTCCTAATTTTCCTAACTTTATTTTCCATTAATAAGGAGTATATTGTACAACCGTCCGTTGGCCCATCAATTTTGTTCTTTCATATACACCTTGGTCTTCGAAATATTCTTTAAATAGGCTGCATAAGACATTTACATAGTTTAAATCCACTTCGATTTTCTCTAATTAATTTCTTATTTTTTAGTAATCTCAATTATGTCAATTCTAATTAGAGTAATTTAAAAACCATTCTGTCATTGTCTAGAGATCATTAATTGTAATTTAGCGTCTTGTTCGTTTGTCGTGTGCAACGAAATGAAAGGACCCGATCCACCAACTTCCATATTTAATTCTCCGTCATCAACTTCAATTATTTTTAACCAACATTTTTAATTCATAATAATAATATCACTCTTTTGTTTTGTTAAGTTGTGCATTTGTAAATAAATTATTCGCCAAGATGATTACGATTAAGGGTGTATTTGGCATGGAGGAAAGAATTTCAATGGAAAATGTTTTTCATAGCTCAGTTGGTTGGTAATCGAACTCTTACCTTGTTTCCCCTCTCCCGTTATTCTTTAAAAAATAAAATTTCTTTTTTGAAAAATTAAGTATTTTCTTTAAATTCTAATATTGATATGTAAACAAAAAATATTATCCCAAAAACATATGTAATATATCATATTACGATAAAAGTGGGATAAGGTGAGATGTGGGGGTTCACGAGTGATGGGTTGGGTGCTGTTCGGTGGGTGGGAGGAAATTATAGACTTGAAATATCACTTATGGATTAATAGGAAATATGTTCTATTGGAAAAATCATTTTACTCACTTTTTAGGAATTTGTTTTTCTAAAATATTTTAACAAATCAACATGAAAAATTGAAAAATGTTTTCCTCTTACTAAACATATACCAAACACAGCCTAAGCTCAAACATTGTACAAAAAATTGACTTTTTCTTCGTTTTCCCGTAAAATCCCAAAAGATATGATGGTGGTAGAGTAGGTGGATGATGGAAGGGAGAAAGGGTCAAGAAAAAGGAGAAATAATTTTACTTTTGAAAAAATAGAAGCTTTTTACGTGCCTTGAGTTATTGCAAAATATAATATGTCACATCAATAAAAAATACTTATCAAAATGATAAGGAGTATCAATGTCTAATTAAAAATTGATATCAACTTTAAATGATCATCAATAAGTTCACCCTAAAATAAACTCATCTGATATGACCTCAAAATATCTTTTTCTTTTCTTTAGCTTGCTTAATATTATGAAAATTATAATATAAAAAGCCAATTTTATGTCATTGGCTATTGGTTCTTATTTTTTACGAACTATACCAGGTAACTTATAAACCTTTTTCAAGTTATCAATAGATTGAGTCTAAACAATTTATTTTTTATGGTAATTAGTTTCCGCATGATAGTTTAAAAAGCAATAATTTTAAAGAGGAGAGAGACAAATGAGATCAAGAGAGAGGAAAAAAGCGAGCAAAAGTTTTGAATAAGAGATAAGAGATGCTAGAAATATAGATTAAATATTACATATAATTTGTATCTGAATTTCAATTGAGATACACATATATACATACACACATTATCTTTTCTCTTCACCAAATTTCACTCGTCTCTCTTTCGAAATCGCCCAAATAGATTCAAATATTAATTTTTTGGTAAATAAGAATTTAATAAAAAGCTAAATCAGTGAATACATTACACAGTTAGAAGAGCATTCCCCATAGATAAGAGTATTAGCCGTGGTATGTTCCTTCAGAAATAGTAGGTTTTCTAGCATCTTCGCTACCCTGTTCTCTTTCTAAATACGTGATATAGTATTGCTCCTAGCTGTCGTATCAAAAACCTGCATTCAAAGATTATATTAGCTTAACTCAAGGGGTACTTTGAAACTAAAATATAGATACACAGAGACACAAATATTTATTGTATCACCCCTAAAATATATATACATAGTTTTGTTTTTCCAGATGATAGTTGTATCAATTTTTTTTTGATACACATATACAATACCATGGTAGTTGTATCAGTTTCTTCTTCTACACAAATACAATATTTTTCTAATACATAGATACATTTGTTCTAATAGAGAAATACAATTAGTTGTATCAATCGAAGAGGTAGAGAAGATTCAAAAGTGAAGAAGAATCTAATACATCTGATACTCTCTCCCAAGGGCGGACCTAGGTGGACTCCAAGGGGACCCGAACCCCCTCATCAAAAAATTACACTATATATATAATGTTAAATTCTGATTTTATAGGTATATATATTAAAATGAACCACCTGAAAATAAAGTACAGGCTTGGCTCAGTGGATAAGTGGTTCGAGATGTGCCCCCTAGGTCAGGGGTTCAAGTCCCTTGGGCAACATTTTCCCCCTATTTATTTTAATGCTTTGGAAAATGGAACTTTTGGGCTTAGACCTTCTTCTTCTTTTTCATTATTTTTTCCTTTTATTCCATTTCTTCTTTTTAATTTGTTTTTGTTTAAATTTATTAGACACATTCTTTTTATTTTTATTTTTATTTTTTATTATTTTAATATCTATGATTCATGTTGTTTNAGAGACACAAATATATTTTTCCCCTATTTTTTTTAATGCTTTGGAAAATGGAACTTTTGGGCTTAGACCTTCTTCTTTTTCATTATTTTTTCCTTTTATTCCATTTATTCTTTTTAATTTGTTTTTGTTTAAATTTATTAGACATATTCTTTTTATTTTTATTTTTATCTTTTATTATTTTAATATCTATTATTCATGTTGTTTCAACGTAACTCTTTTTCATAGACTAACTTGAAATTAAAAATCTTTTAAATATGATAAATTATATTTAACTAGAAATTGAGATAGAAATATAATATATATATTTTTAAAAAAGGTAAATTAGATGTAATTTAATGAAGAAACTTAAATATCGTTAACACCCTTTTAAAAATATTAATTTATAGAATTCATGAAATTATTTTATATTTTTAATTATATTTTATAGGGATGAAAACTAAACTTATTTGATTTATTCGTTATATTTTACACATTTTTAGAAAATCTTGATGATTCTCATAGTAATATGTGATTGAATGGATACAAATTTAAAATTTTTAAAAAGTGAAAACTAAAGTAAAACATTACAAAATAAAAGTATAAAAACACAAGAAATTTTAAGAATGCTCGATGGAGCATGATAAAAGTAGAAAGAAATGTTTAATATGGTATAATAAAGTATGTTATATTTAGCATGATAAGGTAAATATCTTTCTTCCCCGTCTCGCTCCCTTTTTCATCATTTAATTTTCACGCATTTTAGGAATTAATTTATGTAATACAGTTGATCCGCTAAAATTCTTATCAATGTATCTTTGTCCTCGATATTTTTGTTTAGTTTAGTCTTTACTTTTATGAACCAATGAAATATTTATGATTCTTGTACAAAGAGCATGTCGAGGGGCTACTACGCTCACCGCACACTTGCGTTACTACCTGAACTTCTTCTTTATACTTTGAACCACTCAGCAAAAATTCTGGGTCCGCCACTGCTCTCTCCGTCTCATTTTATATGTCATTCCTTTTTAAAAATAGCTGGACCATAATATATGTCATTTTATAAAATTTATGCATAAATTACCATATTTTGCCCATTATACCCTTGATAGATTAATTAATTAATCTTGAAAATGTATTTACTTTGACTAACCTAGAAAATCTACAAGTAGTTAATTTCATTGGGAGAGTACTTCATTCATTAATTAACTACTTTCTTTATTCACTACTTATTCTATAAAATCTGATTTTGAAAAAAAATATCAACAAACAAATTAAAAATAAAAGATGAAAAAAAATTCAAAAATAATCTTGAAAGTTGAAGCTTCAACAAATTTTATCAAAGAAGATGACATTTCAAAAAGTTCAAAGGAATTTTGTGATGTTGTCATGTTTGCTTTAAGAATTTATATATAAAAATATATAAAAAACATTTTATACAAAATATATAGGAAAATTGAGGTGGGAAAAACTTGATTTTTAAATTTTTTTGGATCAATTGCTGAAAAAATTTGGCTCCAAAAATAAACTCTAAAATTTAAATAGTCATCCAAATACATTTATAATTTTGAAATCTAACATATTCATCATTTATTATAAAGTTGCCTTAAGAAAGCATTAGAGCTGTCTATATGGGCTAGCCCACCCCATCCGGGCTAATCCATATAGGCTTTGACATTTTACGGGCCAGACCAGGCTAGCCCATTTTTGGTGTGGGCCAGAAAATGGTCGGCCTAACCCACAAGTACGTGGGCTACAAGCTTGCCGAGCCAGCCCACTTTTTTAAAAGTTATATATTTTTTTATAATTATTAAATTAAATTATAAATTATAATTTAAAAATATTATCATAAATATCGACAAAACAATATTACATGGTGTTAATGTTACTACTTGTTAATCAAATCCACAAATAAAATTATCTTTATAATATTTATTAAGTTTTTTTTTCCAGGTAAAAGTATAAATGTCTAAATAAAAATATTAACCTAACTGTTTTGCAATGATCACAATAAAACACAAAAAATATGACAATGTTCCAACCATAAAAATGTAAAAATAAACTCCTCAAAAAATCATGAAACTTATGACGTATCTAACACTTCATGAAACCTATGGCGTATCTAACACTTCATGATCATCTTCATCAAGCATATCTGAATCAACTTGTGGGAAGGTTGTCTTAACATCTTCATTTTCATATGCAATTTATATGCAGTTTCAATTAGTTAAATATTAAATTAACTAAATTGAGAATTATAATATTTAAATGTACACAAAAATATATTACCAGTTTGAGAAAAACCATGTAACCAGTTTCGAATAGCAACAAGTGTTTGGACATTTTCATGGTGGATGCAACTTCTATACTTAGTGATCTCCTTAAAAACTTTAAATAGATTTTGAGTTTGGATCTCTTTAATTTTAAATTTTAATATTATATTATATTTTTTAATTAATTTGTATTAGTCCACGAGCCGGCCCTACCTATATTTCTCAAGCCCCATAAATTAGCAGGCTTATTCAGACCGGGCAAAAAAACCCTTTTTTTAAATGGGCTCTAAAATTTTTAGCCCAGCCCTATTAAATCTCGGGTTAGGCCAGGCCGGCCCAACAGGCCTAGCCCATATTGACGGCTCTAGAAAACATTAAATAAGGGCATAAGGGTAAAATTACCTCATTTCTTAATGCAAGTGCAAATAAAAAAGGTGACATATAAAATGGGACGGAGAGAGTATATTTTTAGTGTATAGATATTCACCTGATGATACAGGTTGATAATAATTGTATCAACTTTTTTTATACTCAAATAAAAAAAAAAACATTAAGACAATGTTTGAATCATTGTATCAACCCTAAATAAATACATCTATATAATTTTTCTGATAGTCTTTTTTAATACGTAAATATAGTCTAATAATAGATGTATCAATTTTTTCTAATACACATATATATTTTGATATATAATTATAATTTGCTGTATCAATATGTGTCAATCAAATAAGAAAAGAAGATTCAAAAAGAGTCTGACACATTAGATACATATTTTGTGTTTAGTGATATTTTGTTTATACATATGTACAGTTTTAGTGACTATGACAAGATTTTATTTTTTTCAGAAAAGTCGGTTTAGATAAATCTTATGTGAAAGAAAAAGGAAAGAGTGAGAGAGAGGAAGAGAAGCGAGAGAAAGTAGAGAGCGCGCTATAAAACATTAATAAGTCTATCTATGTTAGATAATATTGTGTTGAGAGGTCTATATAAGTGAGAAAATATATTCACAATTTCTGTAACAAACAAAAAAAAAACAGGGCAATATGAACGAAACAGAGGAATCCAAATTATCCAAGCCACATGCAGTATGCATTCCATTTCCAGCACAAGGTCATATTAACCCTATGCTCAAATTAGCCAAACTCCTCCATATCCGAGGCTTTCATATCACCTTTGTTAACACCGATTTCAATCACCGTCGATTGCTCAAATCCCGGGGTCTCAATTCCCTCGTTAGCCTACCTTCCTTTCGTTTCGAGTCCATCCCTGATGGACTCCCTCCCTCTAACGAAGATGCCACACAAGACGTTCCTTCTTTGTGTGAGGCATGTAAGAAGTTGTGTTTGACCCCTTTCGGAGACCTCGTCACCAGACTAAATAATAATTCCAATTTCCCTTCTATTTCTTGCATAGTCTCTGATGCTGCCATGTGCTTCACTCAACAAGTTTCAGAGGAATTAGGTGTTCCTAATGTTGGCTTTTGGACTGCTAGTGGTTGTTCCTTGTGGGCTTTCACACAATATCCTAAACTTGTGGAACAAGGTTACGCTCCACTTAAAGGTATGAAAACCAATGTCTTATATTTATTTTAGACGATTAGGCGTAGTCAGGATTTGATGTTGTTAGGTTGAGGATTCTAACTTTGACTTCTAAATTATTATACATATTAAATTTAGATTAAGGTTACAACCGTACCTTGGTTTCTTGCTCAACTACCGTCTATAGATTTTTTAAAGTTCGTTGAGTGTCCATTTATAGATATTAAACTGTACTTGGTAACATCCCTAGTTAACCATTTCGAAATTAATTACAGTTTCTTTTAACTGGTTGAATTTCAGATGACAGTTATTTAGACACGATTATAGATTGGATACCGGGCATGGAAGGCATTCGTCTAAAACACTTGCCAAGCTTCATCAGAGCCACAGTTGATGAACCAAGCTATATTATAATCAAATATATAGTGGAAGAAATCATGGACAAAATTTCCAAATTCTCTGCACTCATTTTGAACACATTCGACATGCTAGAGAGTGTTTTGCAACAAATTGCAACCAAGTTCCCTGTAGTTAATTATACTATTGGACCATTGCATCGCTTTGTATTGAATAATCCAACTCAATACGAAGACTTGAAATCAATCGGTTCTAATCTATGGAAAGAAGAAACTCACTGTCTTGAATGGCTGGACACGAAGAAACCAAATTCTGTTGTTTATGTGAATTTTGGAAGTGTTACAGTGATGAGCAATGAACAGTTAATTGAATTTGCGTGGGGACTTGCAAATACTAAAATGGATTTCTTATGGATCGTTAGATCCGATTTAGTCATGGGTGATTCAGCCATTTTGCCACATGAATTTCTCGCGGAGACTAAGGAAAGAGGTTTATTAGGTGGTTGGTGTCCTCAAGAACAAGTTTTAAGTCATCCGTCAATTGGAGGATTTTTAACACACTGTGGATGGAATTCTACTTTTGAAAGCATATCATATGGTGTGCCAATGTTGTGTTGGCCTTTCTTTGCGGATCAACAAACAAATAGTTGGTTTAATTGTAATCGTTGGGGTGTCGGGATGGAAATTGATAGCAATGTGAAGAGGGAAGTGATTGAGGAACTTGTGAGAGAGTTGATGGTTGGCGAAAAGGGTAAACAGATGAAAGAAAATGCATTGAATTGGAAAAAATTAGCAGAAAAAGCTATAAATTCTTCAGATGGATCATCTTATATGAATTTTGACAAGTTGGTTAGCCATGTACTATTAGGAAAGGGACTTTCACCTTAAATTTCTTACATTAGATTGCCAACAGGTTCAAAGATTAAGTTTTGTGAATGTCATGTTTCTCCAAGGTTGTATTATGTACTTGCAATAATTGATGAAAATAAACTTTCCATTCTTGCTAGAAAAACACTATTATTTCAGACGAAAATGATCTCTTATGACCACTTATAAATTGAAGAGAAAAAGAAAATGACATTTTCAGATTTTTTATGAAACCAAATTGTCAGATCATGTCAATGTCTTGTGAATATTTTTTCAAACACATGTGACATGCCTATACACATCCGGATGGCAGGCGGAGCAACATACATAGGATGAGGCCTGACCAGTAAATATTTCATTTTTAAAATGAGAAACGAAAACTATCCATTAGAAATGACTTTAAAACACCATTCTTCCTTTTATTGGATCAAATTTTTTCATACCCCCAAACCCCTTTCCACCTATTAAATCAAAAAATTTCCTAACGTATTAAAAATGATTCAAAAATGCGATTCTTCCGCCTGTTGATTCATATTCACTTGAGACATTATATATTGCCCCTCAACTAAAATGCTGAGGCTTTGGGATTCTTCTTAAATACCACCCAATTCCCAATTCCCAATTCCCAATTAATTGAATGAGGATGGCAACAATACCTATCAACCAAAGAAAGTACTTTGCTGTTATCTATCATTATTTCATCTATATAAAGCAGCAACCATCACCTAATTTTTCTTGAGTTGAAATTCAAATTGTGGTTATAAAACTTAAATAATAATTTATTCAAATTATTGAGATTAAGCGAATCAAATTGGGTAGGTCAAGACCCAACCCGCTTTTAAGCCCATTTGAGCCCAAAGTAAACTTGGGTAGGTCAGAACCCAATCCGATTTCTATTTAAATCCATTTTAATATAAGCAACTTTCACATATAGCAAACATAAAAATTATATTTGTATGTTATAACTATAGTTTGCATAATTGCGCTCCATTGCAAATTTTATATCTGCTATGGAGCTTTTGATTTGTATAATTCGATAGATACATTCAATTTTATACAAATTGTTCAGTTTTGTATAAATTCATTTATGCATTGTAATTTGTATAATAAGATCTGTATTTGTATAATTATAAGTTTATAGGACGAAAATATATGTATTTGTATTTGTATATGCACTTTTCTCTCGCTTTATACAAACACAAACGCATTTTATACATTTTATACCGAAATGTATAAAAAATGGCTAATTGTATACCGAAAATGGCTAATTGTATACCGAATCAGATGGCAAAAAAAAGGAGATGTTTGTTGTGAATTGCAAATAAAATAAATTATGACTATAACATTTAATTTGAATTAATAGTTTGCTATTTCATACAATTTTTCCTAAAAAAAACTGATACAATTATTATCAAACGTTATCATCCGATGAATATCCAATAGACTAAAAAACATATATCAGATATATTAGATTCTTCTACATTTTTGAATTTTCTCTATTCCTTCGATTGATACAACCAATTGTATTTCTATATTAGAAAAAAATGTATTTATGTATTAGAAAAATATTGTATTTGTGTAGAAGAAAAAACTAATACAACTATTATCGTATTGTATCTGTGTATTGAAAAAAAATTGATACAACTATCATCACAAAAAATAACTATGTATGTATATTTTAGGGATGATACAATATATATTTGTGTCTTTGTGTATCTATATTTCAGTTTCAAAGTACCCCTTAAGTAAAAATGCAATCGCCATGATTACAAAGGATGCACCTACTTTACGCTAATATAATCTTTGAATGCAGGTCTTTGCGACGACATCTAAGAGCAATACTACATCACGTATTTAGGGAAGAGAACAGAATAGAGGACATGCTGGCGAAGGAAGATGCTAGAAACCCCACTGTTTTTGAAGCATAAAGCACAAACATCATTTTTGAAGCATAAAGCACAAATATCGTAATTGCACTCCTCTATTTATATTTCGAAATTTCTGATTAAACACTTATGAAATTCTCTATGTTAAGATTACATATATTAATCAACAAATTAAATTACTGACGAATTTAATTCAATGATTAATTTCCTTTAGAGCACGGCTTAACTTATTTCTTGTGTCGGGTTCATAAATCCACTTGTCAGGTTTGACACGATGAAAGCTTATAAACTTCTCAAAAAAGGCATGTCATCATTATCTATATTGAGACATGGATTCCATCAAGTAACATATAATTTCACCAATATATATATTATTATCATCCAATCTACTAGTCATATTGACTCATATGAGAATCTCACCTTTTAATAAATCAAAATAATAATTAATATATACAGATCATGATAGTTATATCAAGATTGAGAATATAAGTATATTTAACAGTTTAGAGCATATGTTTTTGTCAGTCTGTCTAAAACAACTATCTCTACTCGGTCTTGTTCAATACATACAAAATGCACTAGCACAAGAAGTTGAAACTATACCGTTCCCATAATCAAGATATATAAATTATACATAATCTTGTTCTACAATCGTACCAATGGCATGCCCAATTTCTATATTAGATTGTGAACAAATAAATTTTATACTTATAAGAACGATGATTTAATCCTTGGTGTATAGGCTAAAACTCTATACACTAAACCATCTACTATATAAGTAAACAGACACCATAAACGAATATATGATCTATTAAAACTGAATAAATAATTATTCTATAATAAATATTATTTTTAAACATATGATTACTAGTATATATCCCAATAATCTCCCACTTAGACATTTAACCATCACAAATTATTATATTGTATTATATCTAAATACTTAGTTAATAGTATATACCATAACAAAAATAAATCATATAATTGAAAAGAATGGAGAGAGGATAACTTTTTTATTGAAGTTTAGAAACCTACCATCACAACTTGTAGTTCTAGTCGAGTGAAGGAAGTTGTTACGTGTTGTAAACTTGTGATGCGTAACAATTGACACAAAAACGATAAATTAGGATAATGATTTGTTCTCTTTGTACCATTTGATTTGTGGTTATAAAATATACAAAGGGATAGTGACAGATTGACAATTAGACAATTAATTGTCAGTCTCAGTCATTTGTTTTACTTTTGAACCTTAATGTAATACTAATATATTCAAATTAATTAAAACTAATTTGAACTGATAAGCTCAGTGATTCATGTCCTTGTATTTTAATGTTTCATATCTATCAATTGAACATGAAAGACACAAATAGCCAAGATTAATATTAGATGTAATATTTTGTACGTTTCTTTCGTGTCTTCATTAAATTCCATAGGATAAATTAAAATTCAATTTTATGCCTATCCGTTCATTTCACATTTATAAGCATAATATTATTTCTACTACGTACTGAAGTTGAGATTGTGTGTGCCTTAGAAACACTGCAGGCACACACAATGGGAACTTTTTTTATTAGGAAACCTTATGCCTTAATGGCTATTCTGAAGGCCATACCATAACTAATACTTTTATCCGTGGGAAATGCTCTTCTAACTATGTAGTGTATTCGGTAATTTAGTTTTTTTTATTAAATTCTAATTATTTATCAAAAAAATAATATGTGAATCTATGTGGGAGATTTCGAGAGAGAGGTGAGTGAGATTTGATGGAGAGAAAAGATGATGTGTGTATCTCAATTGAAATTGAGATACAAATTATATCTGATATTCAATCTATATCTAACCTCTCTTATCTCTCATTCAAAACTTTTGATTCTTCTCTCCTCTCTCTTGATCTCATTTGTCTCTCTCCTCTTTAAAACTATGGCTTTTTAAACTATCATGTTATGCAGAAACTAATTACCATAAAAATAAATTGTTTAGACTCAGAATATTGATAACTTATAAAAAGATTTATAAGTTACCTGTTATGATCCGTAAAAATAAGAAGGGAAAATTGTATGAAAGAACAAATAATTAATTCAAAATAAATGTTATAACTACTGTTTCAATTAATTCTAATTCGTAGCTAACACTTTGTCATTCGCCTCTCTCCCCAGAAATCTCGCTCGCCACTCTCCCTCGCCTCTTTCACTTTATACAAACACAAATGTATAAAATGTGTTTGTGTTTGTATAAAGCGAGAGAAAACTGTATATACAAATACAAATACATATCTATTCGTCCTATACACTTATAATTATACAATATAAAGCTTCCTTTGTATAAAGCGAGAGAGAGATTTGTATATAAATCTATCTGTATACAAAAATACAGTTACATATACATATACAGATTTATATTTAAAGGGTCTTTCACCATAATTTTCTTTCATTAGATTAACAAGAGGTTCAAAGATTAAGTTTTGTGAATGTCATGTTTCTCTTAGGTTTTACTTTGTACTTGCAATAATTGATGAAAATAAACTTTTCCATTCTTGTTAGAAAAACACCATTATTTCGGATGGAAATGATCTCTTATGATCACTTACAAATTGAAGAGAAAAAGAAAATGACATTTTCAGATTTTCTACAGAACAAAATTGTCAGACCATGTCATTTTCTTATGAATATATTTTCAAGCACATGTGACATGCCTATACACATCCGGATGGCAGGCTGAGCAAATGACTTGAAAATACCATTTTTCCTTTTATTGGATCAAATTTTCCGTATCCCCCAAACCCTTTCCACCTATTTGATAAAAACGTATTAAGAATGACTCAAAAATGCGCTTCTTCCACCTGTTGTCCCTCAATTAAAATGCTGAGGCTTTGGGATTCTTGTTAAATTCCACCCAATTCCCAATTCATTGAATGAGGATGGTAACAATACTAATCAACCCAAGACAAACTCAATGTTCTGATATCGGCCTCTAGCTAAAAAAGAATTTTGCTGTTATCTTTCAATTATTCATCTATATAAAGCAGCAATCATCACTTAATCTACCAATTTGTTTGCGTGGTGGATTATCTATTAATTCATTTTTGGTGTTTAGGCACCTCAGCATGTTCTTGGAAAAGTATTCATAAAATATTAACGGGTGATTTACAAGAATGATCTTGACGGTGGGTGGTCTTGAGTTTATGATACGCGCTTGCTTCATGGACAAAACTTTAAACTACTTAATGTGACGAAAGTTTGTCCATGGGGTAAACAGGAGTCTTCACTGGTTACAATGGTTTCACTAGAATAACTGGACGTTGCATATTCCGAAAAAATTAAGTTTCGCGTACTCTTCACTTTTGATGCCACATGGTGTCGGATTTTTCAAAAATACACTACTTAATACTATTTTTGGAGAATCCAACACACACCCGTTGACATTTTTGAAATGTCCTAACAACCTAGCCAATAAATCAGACTTTTCTTATACATATCGATAAGTTCATGAATCAGGCAAAATTCTTGTAATTTGCAACATAAATATTATTAGAAACATTGTATCACTCCTAAATATATACACATATAGAGTTTTTAAATAATAGGTCTATCAATTTTTTTGATACACAAATATATATAATCTGATAAAAGATGTATCAATTTTTTCAGATACACAATTTTTTTTCTGACATATAAATACAATTGGCGGTATCAATAGATATCAATCGAAGAGGAAGAGTAAAAAAAAAAAAGAAGAGTTCAAGAATCAAGATCATTATAGAGAATACTATAAACTCTACGATGATCATAGAATACCTAGTTTTCTCTAGCTCCTTTTTTTCTGCATGCTTGTTAAGTAGTAGAGTTTTATTATTGCAATAAGATCGGTAAGGTAAGGTCTAACCCCCCTTGCTTGTACTCTTCTCTTCGAAGGTTCTTTTATTTATTAATGAAAATTTCTTAGTAAAATAAAAAATAAAAAATAAGTGATACACAAAATCCACACTTGTTCCTTCTCAAAAAAAATAAAAATAATAATAATAAGCAAGAACCCAGAATGTAAATTTTCTATATATCAGTGTTAATTCAATAAAAATGAATCAATAACTAGCAGTTACCCAGAAAATATACAGAAACAAAATTTCATTGATAAAATAAACAATATGGGTATAAATCTTTTTATCCCTCAATTCTTCTCTTCTAAGATTTCTCCATGATTTGAGAGACGTTAATAGCATTGTAAACATTTCATTTTACCTTCAATGTCACGCTTTTTGTAATCACAAAATTGTCCTAATATGTTTTAAATCACAATTTTCATTAACTCTTTTTTCTCTCGAACTATATATCTATGCAGAATCAAACATCGCTTAAATTAAATTGAAAGTGATAGAAATTTTGTGTTTAGTGGTCTATATAAGTGAGCAAACCCCTTACGTCTAATATTCACAATTTCTGAGAGTAAAAAAAGAACAGGGCAATATGAATCAGCCTCATGCAGTATGCATTCCATTTCCAGCACAAGGCCATATATATTAACCTTGTGACATTGTCACGGACTTAGAGTCTCACTAATGCTCTGTGCGGCACTTGACAACTTACTCACGAATCTTTTACGATCTTGTAAGCTCAAGTAAGCCCTTTGAAACTAAGATCGCTAAGAGAATGAAAAGGAAGACTTAGAGAATTTTGGAAGAAGGCTTTTTGTATTGCTTGGAAGATTGCTTTACACTTGCTTGGTTGCTTGCTTGGTTGGATGCCTTGCAAATGAATGACACCCCCTATTTATACAAACTCCCAAGGACTAAAGTGCAATTAAAAATTACTTACAAGTTCCTAAGATATTTACACAAAAACTCCTCTCTAGAATTCTCTACACACTCTAGAGAATTCTAAGGCTTTCTTGGAAACTATCTAAATTATTCTAGAGAATTCTAAGGAATTCCTTAGAATTCTCTAGCCTTCTTGAATATTCCAAAAGGTTCTAGAGTTCTCCGCAAACCTCTCCATAACTCTAGACCCTTCCGCCCTCATCCGGACGCAAAATTCGATTGCGAAGTGGCGGGACATGACACTATGCTCAAATTAGCCAAACTCCTCCATATCCGAGGCTTTCATATCACCTTTGTTAACACATATTTCATTCACCGTCGATTGCTCAAATCACGGGGTCCCAATTCCCTCGTTAGCCTACCTTCCTTTCGTTTCGAGTCCATCCCTCTAATGAGGATGCCACACAAGACATTCCGTCTTTGTGTGAGGCATGTAAGAAGACGTGTTTGGCCCCTTTTAGAGACCAGATCACTAAATCATAATTCCAATTCCCCTTCTATTACTTGCATAGTCTCTGATGTTGGTATGAGCTTCACTCAGCAAGTTTCTGAGGAATTGGGTGTTCCTAATGTTGGCTTTTGGACTGCTAGTGGTTGTTCCTTGTGGGCTTTCACACAATATCCTAAACTTGTGGAACAAGGTTACACTCCAATAAAAGGTATGGAAATAACATGTCTTATTTACTATTCTCTCCACTCCATATTAAATGAATTGTTAGGATATAACATACGGATTAAGAAAAGTATTTAATGAAGACCTAGAAAATGTAAAATAGTTAAGTTGGTAGTCTCATAGTTCTTGCTTAGACCTCTAAGTTCGTTGAGTATCAGTTCATAGATATTATTAAGATCCATAAATTTTAGTACTTGGTACTAACATTCCGAAATTAATTTTTTTTTTTTTTTTTTACTGGTTGAATTTCAGATGAAAGTTATTTAGACACAATTATAGATTGGATACCTGGCATGGAAGGCATACGTCTAAAAAACATGCCAAGTCTCATCAGAGCTACACTTGATGAATCAAGCTATACTGCAGTCAAATTTATAATAGAAGAAATCGTGGAAAAAATTCCCAAATTCTCTGCACTCATTTTGAACACATTTGACACCCTAAGTTTTGCAACAAATTGCAACCAAGTTCCCTGTAGTTAATTATACTATTGGACCCTTACATCGCTTTGTGTTGAATAATCCAACTCAAGACGAAGACTTGAAATCCATCGGTTCAAATCTATGGAAAGAAGAAACTCACTGTCTTGAATGGCTGGACACGAAGAAACCAAATTCTGTTGTTTATGTAAATTTTGGAAGTGTTACAGTGATGAGCAATGAACAGTAAGTTGAATTTGCGTGGGAACTTGCAAATACTAAAATGAATTTCTTGTGGATTGTTAGATCTGATTTAGTCATGGGCGATTCAGCCATTTTTCCACATGAATTTCTCGCGGAGACTAAGGAAAGAGGTTTATTGGGTGGTTGGTGTCCTCAAGAATAAATTTTAAGTCATCCGGAGGATTTTTAACTCACTGTGGATGGAATTTGACTTTCAAAAACATATCTTATGGTGTGCCAATGTTGTGTTGGCCTTTCTTTGCGGATCAACATACAAATAGTTGGTTTAATTGTAATCGTTGGGGTGTCGGGATGGAAATTGATAGCAATGTGAAGAGGGAAGTGATTGAGAATCTTGTGAGAGTTGATGATTGGACAAAAGGGTAAAGAGATGAAAGAAAATGCATTGAAGTGGAAAAGATTAGCTGAAAAAGCTATCAATTCTTCAGATGGATCATCTTCTATGAATTTTGACAAGTTGGTTAGCCGTGTACTATTAGGAAAAGGTCTTTCACCTTAAATTTCTTACATTACATTGACATGTTAAGGTCCAATAGTTCGAAGTTGTACTTTGTACTTGCAATAATGGATGAAATAAACTTTTCCGCTCTTTCTAGAAATACACTATAATCTCTTATGACAACTTACAAATTGAAGAGAAAAAATGACATTTTCAATTTTTCTACGAAACCAAATGTCTTGTGAAGATTTTTTTCAAGTGCATGTGACATACCTATATGGATCATGGATGGATGCGGAGCAACATAGGTTGGGCCCTAACCGGCAAATATTTCATTTTTAAAATGGAAAACCATCAAAAAATGTCCCTAACGTATTAAAAATGACTTAAAAATACCATTGTTCCTTTTATTGGATCAAATTTTCCGCCCCCAACTCCAAAATTAATGGACTATAACACATGGAAAATGGAAAAATTCATATTTCCCGTTCCTTACCTGTAACGGTATCTTCACGTTTGAAATTGCCCCTCAATTAAAATGCTGAGGCTTTGAGATTCTTCTTAAATTCCACGCAATTACCAATTCTGGAAATGAAATTATTTATTGTCATTGAATGAGGTGGGCAACAATACCAATTAACCCCAAACAAACTTAATGCTCTAATGTTGGCCTCAAACTAAAAAAAAAAATATTTGCTGTCATCTTTCAATTATTTCATCTATATAAAGCAGCAATCATCCCTTAATCTACCAATTTGTTTGCGTGGTTGACCACTATCTATTAATTCATTTTTGGTATTTAGGCACCTCAGCAGGTGCTTGGAAAAATCTTCATTAATTAAGACATTTGAAAGGTAAAGAGTGATTTACAAAAATGACCTTGAAGGTGTGTGGTCTTGAATTTTTGATACTCGCTTGCTTCATGGACAAAACTTTAAACTGACGAGGGTTTGTCAACAATCTTGGTAGATAATCAAAGAGGTCCTGCTGTCGGTGGGTGGTTATTACCCATATATGCCGCCTGTCTGACCAATAATTATGTTAGCAAAAGTTGGGTCACTCTGTATCTTTCATATCTAATTTGCGTAGCATCGTGCATCTTTATGGTGACTACTCCATGGGACAGGCAGGGGTCAAAAGTTCAACACCAACTACTTTCAAGATCATTGGATTGTAATTTCCAAATGGTCTATATAAAGGGAGTAAGCTTTAATTAAAACCTTGTACAGCCCATCCCAATATTCACAATATGAGCCAGGCAGAGGAATCCATATTGTCCAAGCCACATGCAGTATGCATTCCATTTCCAGCACAAGGCCATATAAACCCTATGCTGAAATTGGCCAAACTCCTCCATGTCCGAGGCTTTCATATAACCTTTGTTAACACAGAGTTCAATCACCTGAGATTACTCAAATCCCGGGGTCCCAATGCCCTTGATGGCCTATCTTCCTTTCGTTTCGAGTTCATCCCTGATGGACTCCCTCCTCCCTCTAATGAGGATGCCACACAAGACATTCTGTCTTTGTGTGAGGCATGTAAGAAGTCGTGTTTGGTTCCTTTCAGAGACCTCATCACGAGACTAAACGCTAGTTCTAATTTCCCTTCTATTACTTGCATAGTTTCTGATGCTGGTATGAGCTTCACTCATCAAGTTTCTGAGGAATTAGGTATTCCCAATGTTGGATTTTGGACATGTAGTGGTGGTGCTTTGTTGGCTTACATCCAATATCCTAAACTTGTGCTGGAAGGTTATACTCCACTAAAAGGTACCAAATAAAGTTTAATTTCTTTTACAATTTCTAATCTAGTATATACTTACAATTTCTTTTTAACTGTTGAATTTCAGATGAAAGTTATTTGACCAATGGCCATTTAGACACGATTATAGATTGGATACCTGGCATGGAAGGCATCCGCCTAAAAAACTTGCCAAGCTTCATCAGAGCCAAAGTCAATGAACCAAACTATATTGTACTCAAATTTATAGTAGAAGAAATCATGGACAAAATTCACAAATTCTCTGCACTCCTTTTGAACACTTTCGACACGTTAGAGAGTGATGTTATGAAACAAATTGCAACCAAGCACCCTGCAGTTAGTTATACTATTGGACCCTTTCACTCTTTGTTGAATAATCTAACTCAAGACAATGATTTGAAATCAATTGGTTCAAATCTGTGGAAAGAAGATACTCACTGTCTCGAATGGCTGGACACAAAGCAGCTAAATTCTGTTGTTTATGTGAATTTCGGAAGTATTACAGTGCTGAGCAATGATCAGTTAGTTGAATTTGCGTGGGGACTTTCAAATACTAAAATGAATTTCTTGTGGATCGTTAGATCTGATTTAGTCATGGGTGATTCAGCCATTTTTCCACATGAATTTCTCGCAGAGACTAAGGAAAGAGGTTTATTAGGTGGTTGGTGTCCTCAAGAACAAATTTTAAGTCATCCGTCAATTGGAGGATTTTTAATGTGGATGGAATTCGACTTTTGAGAGTATATCATATAGTGTGCCAATGTTGTGTTGGCCTTTCTTCGCAGATCAACAAACAAATAGTTGGTTTAATTGTAATCGTTGGGGTGTTGGGATGGAAATTGATAGCAATGTGAAGAGAGAAGTGATTGAGGAACTTGTGAGAGAGTTGATGATTGGAGAAAAGGGTAAAGAGATGAAAGAAAATGCATTGAAGTGGAAGAAGTTAGCAGAAGAAGCAGTCACTTCTCCAAATGGATCATCTTATATGAATTTTGACAAGTTGGTTAGGGAAGTGCTATCGCCAAAAGGTTCTTCACTTCTTCCAGTAGATTGACATGTTGAAATAATGTTGTACCTTTTTCTTCTCTGGTTTTTTGTGTTCTAAATAAACTTGATCTGGAGTCTCTAGATTAAAGAAAAAAACAACTTGCAGCAGATGGTACTTGGTAAAACATTTGTTGTATAGTTTATACTTTCGAATTTCTTATTTCAGCTTCCATAAGCCGTCCCTCTGTAGCACACTTTACACATAGTTCTAGTCAAAGTGGTACAAACATTAGTCCTGTCTCTGGTATAGCTCGGTTGTATAATAGTAACTCGAAAAATAAAACAATAATCTGTTACAATCGATAAAATTATACTAGTGTAAGATCTTTTATAGTATCAACAATATACTGATAGAAGGAAACATACATTATCATATATCTCAACCAAGCTAAACTCAACAACCCATTAATAGTGATGCATAGTATTGCAATAATACAATATACTGAAAGAAATAGAAAAAACAAACAGTATATCTGTTTGCTAAAGAGAATGTTACTTTACGATCGCGTGTTTAGGAGAGAGAAGAATTTCATTGATCAATTTGTCTATATTCACATAAGATGATCCTGCTGGTTTTGCAGCAGCTTCTTCAGCCAATATCTTCCATTCCATTGCCTTTTTCTTCATCTCTTTGCCTTTCTCCCCGGTCATCAGCTCTCTTACAAGGGCTTCAACTTCATCCCTCTTCACATTATTGTTAATCTCCATTCCAATCCCCAACTTGGTACAACAAAACCAACAGTTAGTTGGCTGCTCTGCGAAAAACGGCCAGCAAATCATTGGCACCCCACTGCTAATACTTTCTAGGGTCGAGTTCCATCCACTGTGAGTCAAGAACCCTCCAATTGCGGGGTGGTTAAGGACTTTTTCTTGTTGGCACCAGCTTGCTAGCATCCCTCTTTCTTTAGTTTCCTCCACGAATTTGGGTGGAAGAATTGCCTGTTCTCCTAATACAACATCAGGCCTTATAATCCACAAA
Source organism: Solanum stenotomum (assembly GCF_019186545.1). Lineage (NCBI taxonomy): Eukaryota > Viridiplantae > Streptophyta > Magnoliopsida > Solanales > Solanaceae > Solanum > Solanum stenotomum. The sequence goes on from NW_026026690.1 coordinate 285,511, forward strand.
AAATCCAGCTGGCTATTGGCAAGTCCCCAGGCGAATTCGATAAGATGGTTCATAGTCATAACAGTAATACTTCCAAAATTAACATAAACAACAGAATTTGGTTTCTTGGAATCCAACCATTCAAGACACTTTGGTTCTTCTTTCCAAAGATTGGATCCCAAATCCGCCAAATCCTTGTCGTCAACATGTTTCACAAGCAAATTTAATGGTCCAATTACATACACCGGAGGAACAAGTGTTTGAAGTGATTCAAGAACTTCCTTCTCTAATGCCTCAAATGAATTGACAACAATAGCAGAAGCATATTTTTTCGATCTCTCCGTTTCACGTATGACAAAGTTAAGCATGAAATCATCTGGATTTGCAGTCCTAAGAAAACTTGGAAGATCCTTTAAACGTACGTCTTTCATACCCGGTATCCAATCCAAAGTCGTCTTCTCTAAGTACCCATTTGTCAAGTAACTTTCATCTGAGGATAAAATAAAACTAAGTCAACAAGAAACAGGGGATACCTTTAAGAAGATAAAATTGAGGCAGAACATTTAAAAACAGGGGATACCTTTAAGTGGAATGTATCCTTTATCAACAAGGTTACAATAATGCATGTAACTTAAAGTCCCACAAGCAGCAAAAGTCCAAAAGAAAACTTGCGGGATACCCAATTCTTGGGCAGCAGTTAGAGTGAAACTGATTGAACCATCGGAGACGATGCACGAGACAGGTGGCACCTTAGATGAACAAGTATTATTGAGCTTGGCTAGTAACTCTCTGAAAGGACCTAAACAAGTGGTATCTGTTGATTTACATAAAGCAATAATATCTTGTGTTGCATCAGCATCACATGGTGGAAGGCCATCAGGAATTGCCTCAAAACGGAATGATGGCAAGTTCTTGAGACCGTGAGGGCCTCGAGACTTAAGGAGACGCCTATGATTGTATTCAGTGTTGACAAAAGTGATGTGAAAGCCTTTGTGATTGAGGATTTTGGCTAATTTTAACATTGGGTTAATGTGGCCTTGGGCAGGATATGGTATGCAAACTGCATGAGGCTTATCAAGTTCAGCACCAGTGGAAGCCATTTTTTACCTTATCTTTTGCTTCTCTCAGAGTGATGGAAAACGAAGGCTATATATTGGCTATTTTGTTTTGGAAAGAGGAAGAGTCTGCTGAAACTTATAGATATTTAGTTAAGAAAGAAAACAAGTGCAACTTGTATGTAAGTAAAATCTGTGGTTTCTTATTTATTTTTACTGTTTGATGATTAAGCAAAAATATATATGGTGGCCAAGCTAGAAATTTCGTTAGAGATGTTCAAGATTCAATATATATGTATGAGAATTATTTTTTGACATGTATACTTAGTACTAGTCTTTGGGAACATGCGTTGCACGTTTGTCCCAAACAATAATGTATTCATCACATCTTCCACATAATCAATAAATTTTGAGAGTTTAGAAATTGATATTATGCAATCTAAAAATTGTTGTAAAGAAAGAAGAGATTCTTACCAAACAAATATAATGAATCATCAGACTTCTCACATATAATCATAATAATTATATTTTGTCATGCAATTATGAAGTCATGAAATTTGAGAGAGGATAAAAATGAAAAACATAAATATAATTAAATGTGATAATACATAGATGAAGAAGGACTAAGTTGCTCGAACTCGAGTGCAGATGTCCAATACGGGTGCGGATCTAGAGGTCGGATCCTTCATGATCTAATTTTTAAGATTTGGCGATATGGATTCATGCACGGATACGGGTGCAGGGATTCACCTAAAAATAATTAAAATATCTAAAAATAGAGTTATAAAATCTAAATTATAAGATATTATATGGAGAACTTGAGGAGAAACATGGAAGGAGATTAAATGAAAAGGAGTGACATAGAAATTTCTATATAAAAGGTATTCCATTTTCTTCAATTTCACCTTAGCTTTGTATTGATTATAGGAATCATTAAAATTGTCCACACTTTTCCCATCGATTTTGGCAAAGTACCCAAAATCCGTTGACCAAATCGGACACGGACCCCACACCCACACCCACGCCGTATCGACACGGGTGCTGCACCAAAAGTAAAGAGTCCGAGCAACTTAGAAGAAGGAATCAAATAAAAGAAGAAAGTTTGAAAGCAACAATTGAACACTACTATTTCTTATGATTTATCTCATATTGTCCAATGTCTTAATTTATAAGTTTGCAAGACCAATGTTTTTCTTAATTCAATATGAGAAGATGAAAAGATAAGAGTTCAAAATTTAATTTTAGAAATGAAGGGTTTTGAAAGCATGATTTATTCATTATCATCTTTTCGTAATGTCTTTCTCATTTAAAAGTTGATTCAACTTTGGACTTAACACCTTCCCACTTTAAGTATTTAGTATAATATATATGATATTATTTAATATTTAATTAATTAGATATTTTATTTAAAATAGGGGTAAAATGGTAATCCAACTTTGAAGTTGAAAGCTTCCCACTTTTAATATAATATGCTAATTTTTCAATCAAGGGTGTTTCGACTAGTCACTCTATACTATATGTGGCTACGCCACTATATACAATCTAACAAAATACTACAAAAATGAGATGGTATGGGAAGTGGGGATTCAAGGATGGCGGGGGTGGGTGAGTGGTCAAGGGTTGAGGGTTGGGATTGTTGGGTGGCTAGAGAGCAGAGACAATAAAACTTAAATATGTTACTTATGAAATTTGTTTCGCTACTTTTAGGAACTTGTTTTCCGAAAAAAATGTTTACCATTGTGGGCACAAAATCATTTATTGAATTGTACCTCCAAGTTACGTTTGTGTTCCTCATCAGTTTGAACATCTCAGTCATGGGTTCAATCAAAGTTTTCATTTATAAAAAAAAGATATAAAAATGTGAAGTGAAAATTCGAGCATTAAAGTCCTTGAATTGCCTTCAATATTATCCCTTTCCACAATAAAGAACTTTAGTAAACAAGTCCTGGAATTAGGCAGCTTTATGCTTTCACGCAACCTGTTACTAAAAATTGATTGATCATTCTAGTATTCAAACTTTAAATAAAAGAACATTCAATCTGTTTCATTTTTATTATATTCTTTTCTTTCTGTTATTTATTTCGATAAATATAGTACTATTTTATATTTGAAAATAATTAAATTTTAAACTTCTTATTTCATCATTCATATCATGTTCAAACTCACATATTTCATTTTTTTTTTTTAAATGCCGATCAAATATCTTCATATAAATTAAAATAAAAAGAATAAACATGTGTTGACTAGTCTTCTATATATAAGTGAACAAAACTTGCTTAAAGTCAACAAGCTACAATAACCTGTTACGTCCTAATATTCACATTTTCCTTATCTCAAAGTGCTGGGAAACGAAAGATATATATTGACTATTGTTTTGGAAAGAGGAAGAGTATGCACAAACTTATAGATAATTATTTATACAATGTCGTGCAAAATATAAATTTATATAATGGGTCATCTGTTATGTAATTAGAGGTATATTTCTTGATAAACATTATATGATAAACTAGTAATAACCTGTTTATAATTACTTCATTTGTTTATTATAAAATTTGATTTTACATAAAAAGATTAAAAACTAAAAAAGATTCTTAAATTTTATAGAAATGTCTTTTAATCTTGTGGTCATAGCCATATCATATGACAAATTTAAATTAAAGAATTGTTAAATTTATTAAAGATCACACAAATAAATTGAAACTGAGAGAGTTCATTATTAAAGCTCACACACAAAAATTGAAGGAAACGTCTCACACAGCCACGTATTTTCTTTTCGAAAAGGGATAAGACATAAGTACCCTTCTAGACTATGGTCCTATTACACTCCCCCCCCCCCCCCCCCCCCCCCCCCCCCCCNAAGTCCATATAAGGAGACCAGTTCATATCATTCTACCGATGTGAGACTTCTTAACACTCGCCTACACGCCCAGACCTCAACTAGAGCGTAAACACTTCTAAATGGGCATGTGAAGATGGATTGGTCCGACTCTGATACCATGTAAAGATGGATCTTGGGCCTAACTCAACCTTGACTTATGTGGCATCTCTCACGCGTCTCAACTACGTGGAGTCATAGAGTGTGCCACGTAAGCGAAAAGATGTGCAAAACTACAAGAAAATGAGTTAGGAGATAATAAGACCTTAGTTTAATTAAAATATGTCTCTGAAATTTCGGTCTTAATTTAGAAGTTACTTATGTTTTATACCTCTCGAAAATAAATTTAGTTAGTACAATATTTCTGTTGCCTGTTATTTTGATGATTTGGATTTCTGACTTGAAACATGAGCATCATTATCTCCTGCTTATGTTGATAGTTCAGCAAAATTTGGAGTATTTGAAAGTCACAAGTTTTTGACTATTATTTTGGGCATTATCACAAACTAATAATATATGGGCCGATAAAGCATCTGTTGTAGTACTATTAGCTCAATTCAAATTTTTGATGCTAAGTAGGCGTTTCACTATAGAATATCTGATTTGAGATACGAAATTTGCACAAAGTTTTAATTTTTTTAAAAAAATAAAATTTGATTCATAAATTTATATTTTGCAAAAAAACAGATATTTTAAACTTTGCAGAAAAAAAAGACTCACGCTTGAGGTGAAAAAATTATCCTCATCATGTATAAAATTTATATTAAAGAATAACTAGTTACTACTATTGTTAAATGATAAATCTTTGTAAGAGATAATAAACCTAAATTAGTTGTTGAATTAAAGAAGACCAAAAAAATTCACGTGTGAGAAAGATTAGTCAAAAATGGTATACATATATATGGACTATTTGTGTAAAAGTAACTATATATGTGTGTCATCTTTTTAAAAAAATATATCAACTCTAAATCTCAAAGTTGAGAGGACACAATACACGCTTTTAGACAATCGGTATTATATTCTTTGTCATGTCACCTTTTAGAGGTATTAAATTCACTTCAAACAAATAGAGGGAACTACGTAGATTTTCTCGTAGGTTTTCTATTAATTTTGTTAAAAAAACATGGATAAACTTGGCTTTCCCTTGATTTTTTGAGATCGACGGGCCGTCGATATTTGCATCGTATTTAGTAGTGTGTATATATATTGTATCTGTTACTACCAAAAATTGAAAAAAGGACATTTTGAGGGTGCAAGAGAGCATTTTTATTTCATTTATTTTGTACAACATAACGAGAAAAAGGAAAACCAACCAACTATTGATTAGTAATACTTTTGCCTAGTGGTTTCGGAGAGTAGAATTTGGTTGATCAATTTGTCTATGTTCACATAAGATGATCCTGTTGTTTTTGCAGCAGCTTCTTCAGCCAATTTCTTCCATTCCATTGCCTTTTTCTTCATATCTTTGCCTTTCTCACCAACCATTAACTCTCTCACAAGACTTTCAACTTCATCCCTTTTCACATTATTGTCAATTTCCATTCCAATTCCCCATTGAGTGCATTTGAACCAACAATTAGTCTGTTGTTCTGCGAAAAACGGCCAGCAGATCATTGGCACACCATTGCCGATACTTTCAAGGGTCGAATTCCATCCACTGTGAGTCAAGAACCCTCCAATAGCAGGGTGGCTAAGGACTTGTTCTTGCGGGCACCAACTTGTTAACATCCCTCTTTCTTTAGTTTCTTCCACGAATTCAGATGGAAGAATTTCTTTTTCCCCTGATACAATATCAGGTCTTATGATCCATAAAAATTCCATCTGACTATTGGCAAGTCCCCAAGCAAATTCAATAAGTTGGTTCGCGGTCATGACAGTGATGCTCCCAAAATTAACGTAAACAACAGAATTTGGTTTCTTGGAATCAAGCCAGTCTAGACACTTGGTTTCTTCTTTCCATAGATTCAATCCCAAGCCCTCCAAGTTCTTTTCATCGACAACATGTTCCATAAGAAGATTCAAGGGACCAACGACGTAGATTGGAGGAAGAAGTTTTTGAAGTGATTCAACAACTTCTCCCTCCAATGTCTCGAATGTATTGATAATGATAGCAGAAGCATTTTTTGATCTCTCTGTCTCTTGGATGATGAGCTTGATCATGTATTCTTCGGGATTTGTAGTTCTTAGGAAACTTGGAAGATCCCTCAAACGTACTCCTTTCATGCCTGGTATCCAATCCAAACTTGTATCCAAATATCCATTTGTCAAGTAACTTTCATCTGCAATTCCCAAAGAAGATCAACCAAAGATGATATAAACCAAATTTAAAGCCACAAGATAGTTTAAAGAGTAAATTTTCGCATAGCTCAAGAGCATTTTTTTTACTCTTTTCCGTGATACAGGGGATTGGACATGTATACCTTTAAGTGGAGTGTATCCTTTCTCAACAAGATCGCGGTAATACATGTAACATAATAAACCACAAGCACTTGGAGTCCAAAAGAGAACTTGAGGAATACCCAAATCTTGAGCAGCAGAGAGAGTGAAGCTCATTGAACCATCAGACACGATGCACGATACACGTGGTACGTTAGTATTTTTGAGCTTTGCAAGTAACTCTTTGAAAGGACCTAAACATGTAGTGGTTGTAGATTTACAAAGAGAAGAAATGTCTTGAGTGGCATCAGGGTCGCATGGTGGGAGGCCATCAGGAATGGTCTCGAATCGAAAAGATGGCAAACCATTGAGGCTATGGGGGCCTCGAGACTTAAGGAGACGCTTATGGTTGTGTTCAGTGTTGACAAAGGTGATATGAAAGCCTTTGTGATTGAGGATTTTGGCCAATTTTAGCATTGGGCTAATGTGGCCTTGAGCAGGGTATGGTAAGCAAACTGCATGAGGTTTGTCTGAATTTTCAGCATTAATGGAACACATTTTTTTTGGTTTCCTTGTTTGAGTGAAATATTTTTGCAAGAGGAAGAGAGTGGGTACATTTTATAGACGACCTAGTTAAATCGAGTCAAAATCTTAGGTCATCGTTTGATGTAATTAATTCTGCGATAAAATTAGTTATCCAGAGATTGTAAGGTGAGATAATAATCATGGAATAACTAATTCCAGGATAATTAATTCAGAGATAACTTATTCCCCAACCTAACAAGCTCTTATTGTATTTTAACACTAGATGTTAACGTACTACCTACGTAATGGCCGGCCTTCTGATTTTATTCAAATATGCATCATATTACTAACGGCGCGGAACAAGGACAAAGTCATATTGAAATTTCTTAATGACATCATCAAAATATGTGGTGCATATGAGGTTGTTTCTTAAATTAATCATCAAATGTTTTAATTTTGAGTCTTGAATATAGAAAAATCTTTGATAGGAGGGCTACTTCCAAATGGCCCCACCTAGCGTGCAAATTTAAATTAGTTGGACTCTAATAATATGAATATCAAACACGAAAAACAAAAAATAAAACCTTAAATGAGGTATAGTGCTTGCCAGAATTCGTATAGTATTTGCTAGAGGAAGAGGCTGCATATCTATCTATCTATCTATCTATCTATACTACCTTAAAAACATGAATTTCCAAACATGAATGTTGAATTACTATAATACCTCTAATTAAAAATACTGAATTTATTTTATTTATTTAATTATGTTATATTAAAAGTTGAAACCTTTTCACATTGATAGATTGTGACTTTTGATATGAGTTGTGACATTTTCAAAGGGTTGTGACTTTTTTGACGGGTTGTGACATTTTCAATGAGTTGTGACTTTTTCAAAGGATTGTGATTTTTTCAAAGGGTTGGGACTTTACCAAAGGGTTGTGCCTTATCCGTTGAGTTGTGACTTTTTCAAAGGGTTATGTCTTTTTCGATGAGCATGGACTTTTTTGAAGGGTTGTGACTGATCTGATAAGGCACTATGAAAACATATTCATATTACTAATTGTTAGCTATAAACAGAGGGGTTTCCTCTCACTTTTAAACTATAATTCACTTTTAAACTACAATTTTTTTTAGGTTTTCTACTCTTCTTCTTAAAAAATCTCAATTGTTATTTGCAATAGTTGA